>NC_036841.1:3225990-3269257 GCF_002910315.2 Salvelinus sp. IW2-2015
GAACAGACGCGGCGATGCCACGCAAGGCTCGGGAGAAGACGTCGAGGGCGCGAGTTGGAACGAAGGCTGACAACAACCAGAGAGGAGCGGAGAGGGGATCGCACGGGAGGGGACTGAGGACGCCTGCGTAAGAGCCCTTGTTTTTTGAGACGTTCGCACAGCTACTGCTGATGACGTTCATCGTGCCCGAGACGAAGAGCAGATGTGCGAAGTGAGTTTGTAGTTTTATTTTTCTTCTCTTGGTTCTTTATTGCTCGTGGATGCACGTTGGGCGATATTGAGTGTCGAGGCCTTCGCGAGAGCCTGGGGCTTGATAGGGAGCATGGAGAGAGACGAGGATGTTCTAGAGTGGATACGGAGAAGTGCGGAGACGAGAGACAGACATGGCATTTGAGCGGCCGGGGAGAAATGAGAAGGGCCCCTCTGTAGTTATGGGAGAGGCATCATTCAGATTTCGCGAGGAGGGGTAGGTCTCGGGTGGAGAGTCTAGATCGCCAGGGAGGGAGAGGAAATGGAGATGTAAAGACCGAGGTGGCGTGCCTATTATCTGTAGACCGAGGGAGACGGCCTGGACGAGCGGATGACAGTACTCGGTAGACATAGGCGGATTTTTCGTTACGGCGCGCGACTACGCTCTCGTCGCAAGCCGTTTCGCGGAGGAGATCCTGAGACGGAGTAGAGAGTATGGCCACTGAGGATCGAGACTAGTACGGATTTGGCGCTGCGCTTTCGGAGGTGCGGAAGATTGCAGATCGGAGAAACGGGCGGGTATGAGTTGTGTTGACGGGACGCTTACTTGCGACGGGAGGAGGGGGGGATCGCATATCGGCGCGAGCTCCACCGTCGACGGATGGAGAGAGGGAGGTGGTCCTGGGAGGCGGATTGTGAGTTCTTCCTAGAGTTGTCTGTTCGTTCTGTACTAGATCTATACTACACCGTGTAATGACGCTGATGTCGTCTTGCGCCCGGTTACTGGTATAATTATACTACAGACAGGACTGTTCAAATGCAGTAGTTCTTAACGCGTTACGTTATAATATGCACGCCGAACTGGGGACTGTCAATTGTTGTGGTTTCTGTGCCTGAATACGTATAGATCATACAACAGCGGTGCTTGAGAATGTTGAGGGTTTCTTTCCTTACGGATATAAACTATCACGACAGGACATCCTTGTACATGTATGCTTTCTCACTTCTGATCATAATAATTAACACACGACTGTCCATAGGGCAGTTTCTGATCAGTTACCTGTGGTGATAGATCATGAACAGCACACTGTTAGAGATCGATGTTGTCTTCTCCGATTAATCCCGAGTATATATGAACAGGTAGTACACAACTGGTAATCGTTGTTTCTTTCGGAGTCCTGACGGATGATAAGCGTTACACACACGGGGGGCATCTAAGGGGAGGTTTGCTTTGCACATTGAGTCAATTGAGAGAGGTGGATAAAGTATACACACAGCTGTAATTGTGTTCTTCCGACTTACAGGATATAATGATACCACACGATGAATGTATATGGTTGTTTCTCGAATCTATAAATCTAGATATGTAACACCACCGAGGATACCATGTGACGGTTTAGGTTCGCTGAGACCGATGTGAGAGACCGATAGATGCATAAAGTGAAGGATCGACCCATCTACTGTATGAATGTGGATTGGTCTCTTGAGACGACGATGAGAGATATAGTATACCGACACCAGAAGACGATGAGGAGATGAGAGAGGCGAAGAGATGGAGGATCGATGACGAGAGACGAAGAGAGTGAGGAGAGAGATAGAGAGGAGGTAGATAGCAGAGTGTAGGAGAGAGAGAGAGAGAGAGAGAGAGAGAGAGAGAGAGAGAGAGAGAGAGAGAGAGGAGAGAGGAGAGAGAGAGAGAGAGAGAGAGAGAAGAGAGAGAAAGAGAGAGAGAGAGAGAGAAGAGAGAATCCAATTCACACAGGACACGGATAAGACAGGAAAAATACTCAGATATTAATCCCACCCACTTTGCCAAAGCACAGCCCCCACACCACTAGAGGGATCAATTCCACCACCAACTTACCATCCTGAGACAAGGCCGAGTATAGCTCACAAAGATCTCCGTCACGGCACAACCAAGGGTGTGCGGCGCCAACCAGACACGGATCCGGCACAGCCAGAAGAGGACTGACCCCCCCCCCCCATAGCCTGGTTCCTCTCTAGGTTTCTTCCTAGGTTCTGGCCTTTCTAGGGAGTTTTTCCTAGCCACGTGCTTCTACACCTGCATTGCTTGCTGTTTGGGGTTTTAGGCTGGGTTTCTGTACAGCACTTTGAGATATCAGCTGATGTAAGAAGGGCTTTATAAATACATTTGATTTGATTCAGAACCATGGACAGCATCTTGGTAGACCCTCTGCACCTCATTGGAAGCATGGGGGAGCTCCCTAGTCTCCAGCACTACAAATCAGTCAAACATAAATACATCAATAAAACAAGAGTAACTGTGTCCCAAATTATTTACACCCGAAGAATGACAGGTCCACCAGAGACAATGATGTGCTACAGATCACTCTTCCTATGCTGTTCTCTCAGCACTCCCATTCACCTCCTCCCTAGGGAGAATAGACTTGGGACTTATTGATAAGACATGAATCCAGAGAATGGACCTATTCCAAAGCTGTTTGGTAAACACTTCACTCATATGATAAATTATTCTGTTACAGGGCATTGAGCAGCCTTTTAAGTGGCAGACTTCTGTATCATAATGAAAGTCTACCTGGGTAGACTAGGATAGTGTTATTAATTGGCTGACATAAGTGTCCACAATAAGTTCATTATTTTCACTGTAAACAGGAGCATTCAAGCCTCTGTGCCCAGAAAGTGGTGACGAATACCGCCCAGTTACTGAAAAGTATCTAATCATTTTCACACAATGCAATTTGAGTTGTATATGAGTTAACAGGCACTCAGACTTTGTAAACTCATGGAATTTCACAAAGGAGAATGGCCTGACTACAAACCAATTGTAATGTGATGGATACTTAACTTCCTTACTGCGGACCACTGGCAGAAACACAGTCCTGTGGCTGTCACCACTGTAGGGACACCTGACAATGGAAACAAGAAGTCCTGAACCCAGTAGTTTACCATTGAAAAATAAGTCAATAGGGATTGATCGTCTGTGAACAATTGCAATTGGCTTGTAGTTGTTGGTTTCGGTAGTAAACATGTAAGAGCACACAGTCACTGGCGGGTCCCATCGGTGAGAGTGGAAGTACCTGTAAGAGGATATTAATATTTTAAATGTTGAATAAATGAATGTGACAAAATTTAGTCTAGACATACTCTACATTTGAGAGTACACTATAAGGAGCATGATGACACCAGAATGTTGGTTCACAGATCATAGGGGCTTACAGGAGGCATGTAAAGGTCTAAAAAGGGCCTAAAATTGCCACTTTCATCATGATTTTCTAAGAAATTGTTTGTGTGATACAAATGTAAAAAGGCATGTCAAACATTTTCCTACCAATTAACTTTCTGTGAGAATTGCAAGAACAATCTGAGATACCAAAAATATTAGCAGCCTACGCTGGTGTGGAATAGGCCAATAGATTATTTTTTATCAACAATCTGAAAGTAGGCCCAAGGAAAATAATCAATTTGACCTGATAGGGAAAGAGATCTGATAGAGAAATAGACCATCAATATGTTACACACCTGTGATTGAGCACCACAGTAGGTGAATGGAAAGCGAAAGGTAACAAAGTGGTCAGCCCTGGTTTTGGACTTGCAGTTCTGGCTGTGGCTGGAGGGGATCTGGACTGTGTCCAGGTTCAGAGGGGGGAAAGTGGCATTCTGGAAGATGGTGATGAGAAACCTTGTCCTTGTCGCAGTGCCCAGGAGAACTTCTCAATGGTGGATTGTCAACCTTGCTGATTTCCTCTGAAGGGAATGTTTACAGACTGCTGATAACTGATATAATCTCACACTATAATGCTACTGAATACATTCTTTCCACAATGCAACTTTTGTATTATATAACATTAAGGCAAAGATTTTGTTACCTTTCAGGATGCATTTTACAGATGAGAGGCACTCTCTTGGTGATCTCAATTTGGCCCTCTTCTAGCATAGCCTTGATGACCACTGTCAAGCTGGCAATATCTCCCTGGCACATTAGAATACAAGCAAGGTTAACGTCAGCCTTTATGTGCTACAGCAAAAAAAGAAAGAGATTGAATATTAGCGGAAATAATTAGCCTACTTGTCTTTTGACGAGACAGCCATAATAGGGAACAGAAAAGACAATGAACCGGTCTGTCTCTCCCATGAGATACTGGCACTGAAGAGCAATATCTATTGGCCTGTAGTGTCCACCATTTTCATCTGTGTGAATTTGACTACACAGGACATTATCAATTAGCCAAAACCACACATATAACCAATGATATTGCCATTTGATTGATCAGGATTGAATACATAAGTTACTTACCTTGGACATAAATGTTAAACGGAAAATGGATGAATTGCTCTTTAGGAATGTAGAGAGACATTTACCCATTATGACCACTCACAGTGTCATTTATGTCTTTTTAAAGTGCGGTTGAAAGTATGGATTATATCCCTCTCGCTCCGCGCAGATTCGAGTAACAATAACAAATGATCTCTGATGTTCAGCAAACAGTGGATATTGGGCCTGGGTGACCATCCACTGGTGGGGTGACACAGCTGGGGGTCGTTAGGGTTAATTGCCTTGATTAGAGCCTTTCTGATTCACATTGTGTCAGGTTTTGGCCAGGACTGTTCTGGTTTTTTGTCACTAGATGTCCCCACTGCACCTTTTTTGTACMTTTTGTTTTTCCCTTGCTCTAATTATTGTTTGCACCTGTATGTCGTTCCCTTGTTAGTATTTAATCCCTGTGTGTTCCTCAGTTCCTTGCTCAGTGTTTGTATGTTAGCACCCAGCCCCAGCCCAAGCCTTGTTGTGAACATATATTTTTCTCTTGTTGGATTTTCCAGAGGTTCTCTGGTTTTGTTCTTTTGTATTTTGTATTAGTCTTTTAAGGTTTGTTTTTCCCTTGCTGTTTTTACCACTTTGTGGATTTCTTTGTATTTTGGAAGATATCTATTTTTTATTAAACCACCATCTCTAGTACTGCTGTGTCTGCCTCATCTTCTGGGTTCTGCCGATTTAGTGACTGTTTCTCGCACCGGGTCCTGACACATTGGATGATTCATTGGTGCATGAAAGAATCTCAAACCATTGAAGCAAAAATTATTTCACTTTATTTCATATTTGTTTCATTTTCAAGACAATGTCATGTACTTTATAAAAAAAAAAAAATAAATGAGACCAAGGTGTTGAGACCCAGTATCCTCGTCATCCCCATCATTTGTTGATTTGGTCTGTACTCTTGTTGTAGATAGGATTTTTATATTCACATTCTGGGAGAGAGCGCGAGAGAGAGGGAGTAGTCTCAATGTAAGATAAGTTATAAGGATTATGATTATACAGTATGTTGTGAGGGGACAAAAACGTACTCTCTTTGGGTTTCTTTCTCCAAAAGCTTCCTGCAATGAGAAGGAGACAAGGCATTGATAACAAAATGCTAGAGTGCATATTGATTTGTATCAGAGATTACTGTAAAGCATAGTGCGTAGGATACCTCTTTGGCGGTTGTCCATTTGGAATCTTCCCTCCTGGTTGGTCTCTGCCTCGTTTGCTCTTTGGTGGATGTCGATCTGAGCTCTGGCTTGCTCATTGATCTCTGCTTGGTTTGCTGTCAGAGTTCACGACAAGTCAATGTAATTCATAAAAGGATCACTGCAAGCTGATACTGTAAATTGCTAATTGAAAAGCTCTGACTTTACCATAGTAATGCCGTCCGAGACTTGATTGGCGCAATCTGCTCATGAGTTCTGGGGAAGGAAAGTCCATTAAGTTCAGTTACTTCTGAATGCAACATGAATACCAAGCAGGATGAAAATATTGGTATCATTGAACAAGGGAAAATTATTATAGAATGTTGACTGTATGTTACATAAAGTATAGCTCACCTCTATGAAACCCTCTTCTTTTCTCACTCAAATCTCTCACTGGTTTATTTTGGTATCTAGCTGGTTCGTGCTGGTTTATTGGTGGTTCATGCTGAATTCCGGTTGGATCATACTGAATTGTGGTTGGATCCTGCTGAATTCTGGTTGGATTTTGCTGAATTCTGGTCGGTTCATGCTGCATTCTGGTTGGATCGTGCTCATTGTTTTCTGTTGAAAGGAGGGAAGAGAACAGTTCAAACTAGGTCCATGTAGAAAAGGAAACAACAACATTAAAATTCCATTCCAGTCCATTGACTGAAAATGGTAAATCTAAAATAATAAACGTACCATAGATAGGTCGCTCATTGCCGGCCCCTAAAGTAAGACAAAAACAGATGTGAGCATCAGTCTGTAAATGCACCATGACTTTGTACTGTGGTCTTGTTTTGGTAAATATAGAATGATGTTGTAATGTTGCATAAACTTAACCACATGGATTATAAGACACTGTGTGCGTGCGTGCGTGCGTGCGTATGTAGCCTACATGTGCTTACGTTTTTTACCTCTCTTCTGTGCCACGTCTCTCCCAACATCGTCACTACATGCAACGTCCTCAGGAGGTGTACTGGATCCTGTCATATTATACAGAATTCTACATTAATTTCATGTTTCAATCAGATTTGAAAGGGGTGCTCAAATGCCATAGAGGTAATAAAACAAGGAAAGGCACTGCTATAAGATTATCATTTGTTCAGGCGTTATGTCTTTATTGAAAGTACAAGTACATCACATTTCACAAACATATTAGGCTACTTTGAAATATTCCACAGCTTAATGCCACATATTGGGTGGCATTAAGATATGCATGTAGGCCTGTTTAAACTGTGCAATGTACATCTTTTTAGTAGGATATGTAGCTACATAACTGACATGGTGTCACGTCTGCTCCCGCTCTTCCCCCCTGGGGCTCGAGGGCGCCAGGCTGCCCTGCATCACGCACTCCTGCCATCATCAATTACGCACACCTGTCTTCCCTCGTCACACRCATCAGCGATATTGGATTCACCTGGACTCACTCATCAGCTGTTTATTACCTCTCCTATATTTGTCAGTTCCCCTGCTCTGTTCCCTGCTGATGCATTACTTGTTTTTGTCTTTGTTACCCTTGTGCTGACGCTGTTCCTGTCTCCTTCCATGTCCGTTCCTTAGTAAATGTTTGATTCCCCGTACCTGCTTCGTCTCTCCAGCGTCAATTCATGTGACACATGGAAGCAGCTTGCAAAGTTGCCCAATCAGCATCATAACATTTACATCAGAAAGAAAGGATGCTGCTTAATGCTCAAAGGAAGATTCAAATTAGCCTGAATAACTGTCAATGTACTCAGTGTAGCATACTCTATACTGTGCAGTATGCCATGCTAGCTGCTTCATCAATATCATTCCAGTACTGAAGTAAGACTGAGGGAGTCAGAAAGAGGAACATGGAGGTGCTCACGTGTCCATTTCACCCAGCAGAAACAGCCACTCAGGAGCACTATGAGGACGGCCACACCACCGACGCTGAAAAACAACACTTGCAGATCTGTACTGTCTGAAGAGAGGAAGAGGTGGTTTTATTTAAATGTGCCTTACAGGAAACATTAAGCAAGAGGGCTGCTTGGTTGAACCTGACCAGAAATAGGTTGGCCTTCACATAAAGTGATTGTGTAAGGAAAAACCGACCACATGCGGTGTATACAGAGTGCATCTCTGCAGTTTGCATACACTGTATGAAGTCTGCACCAATTATTTTGACTCATTACTGGTGACTTGAAAGGGTCCTAGACTTTCGGATACAACAGTATAAGAGATTATTGTTCTAATCTAACAATAAACTGACTTTCTCTTGATACAAATATTTGGTTGAGGTCACAAGAAAAATCAAACCTACAACTCAGGTATTGTTACAAGCACCATTCTCCAACCAACTGAGCCACTGGAACAATATACTACTGTAGATACTAGCATAGTGTTACCTTGATCAAGTTCCTCAACTTCCACTCGATGGCACTGGTCATGACTCTGTAGCTCACAGCAGTAGGAACCCAGGTCTGAGGCCTGAAGGGCATCGATGCTGATGGAGAAGTTCCCCAGACCTCCCTGATTGAGGAAAGCCTTCACTCTGCCCTGTCTAGGGTCCAGAAAGTCCACCTGATAATAATACATTCGTATTTTATTTACATATTATTTGAAGAGCGCTTTTCATTACATGCAGAAATTACAAAGCTGTACATTAAAAATAAGGTAAAAAATGCTTTTAAAAGGCTAAACTCTCAAAGCTAAAAAAGAAGGCTAGTATTGTACATGATATGCAGACAACCGAAGGAGGCAACAACCTTCCCAGAGGATGTGATGTTGACCAGGCTGGCACCAGAACCAGAGATCTGGTTCCACACCACCCATCCATGGCCAGGGCTGATGCCCAGAGAGGTAGACCCAAAGCTGCATGACAAGAGCACCGCAGAGCCCAGTGGAGCCTGGACGGTGGATGTGTTACAGGAGTCATGGCAATGTTTGTTACCTAAAGGAGGAGTTTTGGGTTTGGATGGTTATCAGGCTCATAGACAAAACGTTGCAATGTAATGGTTAAAATATACAATTCTCAGCAGCATACATACATTTTTCTATTGTAAGCTAAATATAGGGTTTGAAAAATCACACCATTATTTTCCTGATGCACAACACATTCACGACAGGAAGCGTCTCTTCAATTTCTACTCTCCCATTCTACATCTATTCTCTCATATCTCTACATAAAATGCTATATCTATATTATCATTATCTTAAGCACTTACCCATTGAAGCAACAGAGGTATAACACAATACCATCCAGAAAAAACAGCCATCAGTTTTGACCAAGAACATTTTCTGTATTTTAATATATGGTAGTGAGTGGTATCAGAAATGTAAGTGAAAGTATCAGGCACATACATCCAGTAGCTACTATATGAGCAAGGTAAATGGCAAACCTCTGCAACTAAGTTCAGACACAGAGGCAATCGATTAGGTCACTTCCTGTCTCAGCAGCTGTGCCTCTTTCAATTATTCCCATTTAATTTTATACATATCTGAAAACATTTAATATAGTGTTGCATTTTAACTGGTACTTGATATATTTATATGTTATAACATGTTTAACAACAGTATTACATGTTATTCACATGTTATAACAATCTCAAGTACAATCTCAAGACAGCTTTTTCTGTGATTATAAACAACTATGAAGCATATTCATGCACTAAAATAACCTGGTTTATGTGCATGACACATATAGTTAATTTAGGTTCATAAATGCTTATTTTACTGTATTCACCCCAATACTATTTGTAGCTGCAGCCAATGGAACAAAGTTCTGAGCAGTAGCACAGATGTGGTCTTCTTACTCAGAAGACCACAGTAGCTTCCTGTTGAAGGGGGCCTTCAGTTGCAAGTGATATGCAGAGGTGAACCACACTCTCTAACAAGGCCTCTGTCTGTTGGATGGATGCAGCGTGGGGTGGGTTGATAGTCAAGAGTGAGACACAAGCATATGTACTGCAGATGAACATTTGGTAGTAAGTATTTTTTTATTCTAGTTCTCATGTTAACATGTCTTTTGACAAGAAAGTAGAGGTTGTAATGAACACACCTTCAATATGAATCCCTGTGTGCTACACAATGTTGACTAGAGAAAAGTATACAAAATACATGCATACAAATTAATATTGTAAAGACTGATCATGGAAATAAAAGAGGCAGAAATTTTACTAAGATCAACCATTTATTTGTTATTATTATTATAAATGTATTTATTATTACTTGGGTCTTTTGGAGGATCTCAATTGGAAAAAGTCCATCCTCTCCTCGATTCCTCCGTCCTCCTCTCCTGCATGAACTGGAAACCGATAAGGGGTCGAGTGGTCGAGGAGTGTCAATTCGTTAGAATGCGAACAGAGTCTGCTCACCTCCTTGATTACCTACTTTGGCAGAGAATACTCAAGAGTGTATACACACCCCCTTTGAATCAGCTGCTGTTTTCTCGAAGGAGAAAAGTGCACACATTTAAAACGATACGCTACTTATCCTTTTATCTATAACATGTCTTGCATACAACTAGTTCAATTGGTTTTTGCACTTTACACATTTATTTGGGGATTCCACCCCTCTAGAAATCCTTTGCTTGATGACGCATGAGTGGAGAAGGAGAGTCATTTAATTCAAGCGCATTTGTTTTCACGTTTCACTCCGCGATTCCCTTTGACCTTTTTCAAAAGCAGGCAAGGAGAGGACAGAGGAGAGGACGCGAGTCGTCGAGCAAATCCAATTGAGATTCTCTCTTCGTCTTGTCACTATAGTTTTTGTAACTATTGTGTGTGTTGTCACAAAATACATTCACCATGACTACTCAAGCAACTTGCTTCCTTTTCAACAAGGAAAGACAAATCATCTGTTGACGTGACACATAACTTTGTGGTTAAAACCAAAGACTGACACTGAAGACAACCAGGAAATCGTTTCTATGTTGAATTTCTTTTCCAACCTGTTTCATGCATTGCAAATCATAAAACCTTCATAGCCATGCTACATCTGCCAACACAGTTTGAGTAGCTCATATCAGACATCTCATGCAACACCTTTCATCAATTTAAATAGAAAATGGGGAATGTCTGTCAATCTAGTTTGTTGTTTAATCTAAGTTGTTAGACATGTGCTCTCATAGTTGACCCTGGTGACAGAAMGCGACTTTGTAGAGGTACACAGAGGGCCTCTTGTCACCTTTGTTAGAGTAATGTCACTGTCTGTGGTCCAGACCGGATACAACTGAAACCCACTTTCAGTTCTGCTGGTCTGCTGGAGACAAGGGAGAGAGAGCAGTTACAGGAAACATATCAAAAKATCAATTCAAGTTTAAAATGCTCCCTACAAAAACAGAACTGAAAATACACACCTACTGTTTCCACTTCATGCTAAATGTATTAAATGTCATGTATTTGTATTGTAATGATACATTGTATGTAATGTACTGCATGTCAAGCACTTTCATATGGGATCAATATCATGCCAAATGTATTGTGAACACACAGCATGTCTTTTGTATTTGTGTATCATGATCTGTACAAATAAGTAGCAATCCACWAATGTAAATCACCAATCCACAAATGTAAAATCGCCAATCCACAAATGTAAATCACTATCCACAAATGTAAATCACCAATCCACAAATGTAAATCACAATCCACAAATGTAAATCACAATCCACAAATGTAAATCACCAATCCACAAATGTAAATCACCAATCCACAAATGTAAATCACCAATCCACAAATGTCAATCCCCACAATACAATCACCAATCGCACAAATGTAAATCACCAATCCACAAATGTAAATCACCAATCCACAAATGTAAATCACTATCCACAAATGTAAATCACCAATCCACAAATGTAAATCACCAATCCACAAATGTAAATCCACTATCCACAAATGTAAATCACAATCCACAAATGTAAATCACAATCCACAAATGTAAATCACAATCCACAAATGTAAATCACCATCCACAAATGTAAATCCATCCACAAATGTAAATCACTATCCACAAGTGTAAATCACTATCCACAAATGTAAATCACTACCACAAATGTAAATCACCAATCCACAAATGTAAATCACCAATCCACAAATGTAAATCACCAATCCACAAATGTAAATCACTATCACAAATGTAAATCACACAATCCACAAATGTAAAATCCACTATCCACAAATGTAAAATCACTATCCACAAATGTAAATCACACTATCCACAAATGTAAATCACTAATCCAAAATGTAAATCACTATCACAAATGTAAATCACCAATCCACAAATGTAAATCACCAATCCACAAATGTAAATCACCAATCCACAAATGTAAATCACCAATCCACAAATGTAAATCACTAATCCACAAATGTAAATCACAATCCACAAATGTAAATCACAATCCACAAAGCTTCAGCAGTACGACTTCACAGTGGTGCACAGGGCAGTGGCACGCCACTCCAAGTCCCGTCGGCCCTGTACTGCAGACGGGTGACGCCACTGTGAGAGGGCCGTGAGAGAGAGCTGTGTGCAGTGGAGAGGGTCTGTGCCACAGTGTGTCGGGCGAGCAGGCCTGTCTGCTGTGAGCTGCAGACTGCCGCTGTGGGTGAACGGGGGCAGCAGCAGGGACAGAACACAGACCTACAGCCGGTGCAACAGTGGGTAGAGGCACAGCCAAGGCCACCATTGGAAGAGGTGGCAGCGCTCTCACTCGCGACAAAGGGTTGTGGTCAAAGTTTGAGAGACTACGGCTGGCTGATGGTGTGCTACAGCAGGCATGGAAGGAGTCAGCTACGGGAGAGGAGAGGTGGCAGGTGGTGGTCCCAAAAGCATTGCGGGAGGCTGTTCTCCAGAGTACCCATGGGGGGTGGGGACTGGACACTTTGGGGTCACAAAAACACTGCGCCGCCTCCGTCAGGGCTTTTACTGGGGGCAGCACAAGAGGGATGTGGAGGACTTTTGCCGCCGCTGTGACAACTGCACAGCGAAAAAGGGCCCTCCAGCTCCAACAGTTCCCGGTGGGGGCTCCCATGGAGAGGGTGGGAGTGGATGTAGTTGGGCCGTTCCCCACCACAAACAGTCGAAACCTCTGGGTGCTCATGGCCATGGACTATTTCACAAATGGCCTGGGAACAGGAGGCAGAGACCACTGTCGACGCCCTGACAGCAGGGATTTTCAGCAGGTTCGGTGCTGTCCATCCACAGCGACCAAGGCARAAACTTTGAGTCCCGTGTGTTCGCCACCATGTGTGAGAGGCTGGGTATGCAAAAGACCCGCACTCCTCCTCTCCATCCTCAAAGTGATTGTGTGAACAGCCGCTGAGAAAAAAAACACTGGTTGACTTGGCAAACAAGACAAAATAGCACAGACAGACAGAAAATACAGGTATAAATACTCCGGAAATAAGTGGGGAAGATGTGCAACACCTGGAGGGGGGTGGAGACAAGCACAGGGACAGGTGAAACAGATCAGGGTGTGACACATACTATAATTGCTGCAACCTTGAAAGGCAGGCATCAACATGGCCGAATGAGAGGCTGTCAGCGATTTATAAAAATCACTTTCTACGTATACAAACTTTTTTTCTACAACTACAAATCACTTTCTGCACGTGATAACTTTTTTCTACGACTACAAATTGCTTTCTACTCGTGACAACTTTTCGTTTTTTTCTTGTAGTCAAATCCCTGCCAAAAGTCAGGTGACCTAAGCGCTTCCAAATATGGAGTTGCAGGTTTGCCATATCTCTCCTAGGTACAAATCTTTATGACTCTCATTTTACTTACTTGGAAATGACCTGCATATCTACAGTTTTAAAAACATTCTAATGCAATATATCGATTTACAAATACAAATCAAAAGGTGTTTGTTAGTGGATAGTGATTTACATTTGTGGAAAGTGATTTACATTTGTGGATCGGTGATTTACATTTGTGGATTGCCACTTATTTGTACAGATCATGATACACGAACACAAAATGCATGCTGTGTGTTCACACTGTCTGTCTGACAGTGAGGTTGTGATGTCATCACCTCATAGCATTGAGCACACCAGAATAACTTTTTTCATGTGCAGTGTACGGAAGAGCATATATGAGAAGCTATCAAAAACTTTTGACAGGTTACAAGCAAGTTACGATCAGACTGATTTGGTTGAAGCAGTTTATTTTTCTCAGACCTAACATGTTCCACTAGAAACATGATTCGAGAACACATTTTGCTGACTGGTATGTATTCTGTTTTTGAGCATTAGGCATTCATTTATTCAATTAATGTAAAGAGTGATAAAAGGTCTGTATTGTCACTTCAGACCTGACATCTCTTTGTTTTACAGTGATATGCACAGTAGCAGGCTTCAACATTTTCACAAAACCAGTAAAGTATTTTCCGAACGATGATAAACTATTTGGGCAAACTACTGTTCAGTCCAAAGCTGGGTAAGTCACTACGGCATCATCTGCTATATGTTATATCAAATTAATTTGTGTTCATGTCATATAGACCTACAGTACTGTATTACATCTAGATTATGTTCTCCTTATCCATGTTMTCTTATGTAATTCAACAGGGTATTGGTTACATCACCAAATTCTAGACCCCAGAAAGTATTCAGTTGTGGTCTGGAAAAATGCACAGAAGTCAATATCTCAGGTAAACTATGCCACTCTTGCTAATACAAATTTCAGAAGTAGGTTCAGTTATTCTAGTACATTTCAGGGCTTGTTTTTGTTAACCATATGCTGAATCCAAGTCAACTTGTTTTGTAGCCAATGCAGGTGAAGGACTCCGACCCATCGTGGCAGTGACCAACAGTTTGACTGGATCGATAGAGCGGCACATGGTATTTATTCTACAAAAGTTTTCTACATTCATAGAGATGTTTATTTAATATCTCTATCTCTATTTAACCTGCTGTGTTGCCTTTTATTGAGTCATTTAATTTGTCATTCACAATAAGTCACTCATGAAAGTGTCATGAATTTTTATGACATTTGTCCATGATTTGTACATGATGACACAGTATATTGGCTGTATAACAAATAGTTATAGTAGTTCAAGACAACTAAGAGCTGTGTTGTATTTCATTTATGTGTATAAATGAGATGGGGAGTGAGGAGTGAAGTATTAGAGGGGGGGTGGGCTGCAGGTCAGAGTGGGTGCCATGGGAACTTGTACATCAGTAAATCACATAAGAGTAGCAGCAGAATCGTTGCCTRGTCAATTGTCTCTCAGCAAAGCCACAGCTTCCTCCTCTGTAGGCGTCAGACGCTAGTAACGTCTGCCTTTCACATGACTTCACTTTCAGCATGAAAAATGGGTCCCACTCTTCCGTTAACACTTTTTCCGATGTAACTGATTATTTTCATCTACTGTTAGATTGTTTTTGCTAGATGGACTCACAGAGAAGGACCACATCTCTGGTCTAAAACAATACATATTTGTCTGTAAGTCTAGCATAGAAATGCTTCCTCAAACTCTGTTGATAAGATTATTGAGAGTGTACTCTGACTGTGTCTGCTGCAGATATTAGTCGTGTTCTCACCATTAAGTGTCACTGTGGTCACATTCAGACAGACACTTGCATGCACGCAGGCATCCACATCCGCTTTTTGAACACAAGGTGTAGGAAATACCATACACTGCCCTGGTACCTTACAGTGGCATCATATTTTTTATCTTCAAAGAAAGATGTTTGTCCAGCGAATTAAATCAAGTTCCAATCGTCTTTATCTTGGGCCCTATGTTGCCCCAGGAATTAAGAGGATTAAGTCAGTAAGCAAGTTATCTTGTACACTATCAAACTGATCGGGCCATAGAGTTATCCTACTCAACAGTATGCCATGTGGCCTGATGACTGGCTCTGCTCTCCTCTCACCAGGTCTGCCAACAGGTCAGGAAGAAGAAGAACATGAATGAGGATCTTAATGCAAACTGTACACTCCTGTCTGGCCTTCTGAAGCATGAGGTGTATTATCCTGCCACGTTAGGTAGGCATTCCTATGATACTGAACCAATGGACACAGCTGTTAAAAAGTTAGATCTCAGATGAACATAGGGAAATGTAGACTATGGAAACACACTGTACATCCGCGCCATATATGGAGTGTAAAGTTAGTAACGAATGTCTACATTTTCTGAATTTAAGTTGTAGATCAACTGGAAAGAAACATCTCCATCAATAACAACAATAACAACAACAACAATAACAACAACAACAACAGTGATGAGGATGATGAGAAGGATGGTGGGTCTACATTTATTACAAATGCAGGGAAGTGATGTTCATGTTTGTTTTTTTGTTCATGTACAATATCGCTGTTTTGTTTTTAGATCCTGGGACTGAGATTGCATTTGTACTTGATGGATCTGGTAGCATTGAAAGCGAAGACTTTAAAAGGGCAAAAGATTTCATCACAACTGTGATGAAACATGTTTGGGAGAAATGTTTCAATGTAAGTATTGATCAACATTAATGCACACTTCAAAAAAAGATTTGGCCATAAAACTCTGCTTTCTCTTGAATTGGCATTAAATAAAATGAATGATAATGCTTTATTGTGATAACAAAATAAATTGTTTTTTCTTTTTAGTGTGAATTTGCTGTTGTTCAGTATGGATCGAAAATCAGAACTGAACTGTCATTGAATGAGAAAGATGGGCCAAAAGCTATTGAAACGGTCAAAAACATTGAACAGATCGAAAACGCCACAATAACTGCTTCAGCTATTATCTATACAATGTAAGTACCATACTATTATCTATACAATGTAAGTACCATACTATTATCTTAAATCGCAAGTACATACTTTACCTTATACAATGTAGTACATACTATTATCTATACGAATGGTAAGTACGCATACTATTATCTATACATGTAAGTACCATACTATTATTATACAAGTAAGTACCATACTATTTCTATACAATGTAAAGTACCATACTATTACCTATACAATGTAAGTACCATACTATTATCTATACAATGTAAGTACCATACTATTATCTATACAATGTAAGTACATACTATTATCTATACAATGCAGTACCATACTATACCTATACAATGTAAGTACCATACTATTATCTATACAATGTAAGAACATACTATTATCTATACAATGTAAGTACCATACTATTATCTATACAATGTAAGTACCATACTATTATCTATACAATGTAAGTACCATACTATTATCTATAACAATGTAAGTCCATACTATTATCTATAATGTAAGTACATACTTTATCTATAATTATCATACAATTACATACATAATACTACTATTATCTATACAAATGTAAGTACCATACTATTATCTATACAATGTAAGTACATACTATTCTATACAATGTACTACCATACTATTATCTATACAATGTAAGTACATACTATTATCTATACAATGTAAGTACCATACTATTATCTATACAATGTAAGTACCATAACTATTATCTATACAATGTAAGTACCATACTATTATCCTATACAATGTAGTACCATTACTATTATCTATACAATGTAAGTACCATACTATTATCTTCAATGTAAGTACCATACTATTCATCTATACAATTGTAAGTACCATACTATTATCTTACAATGTAGTAAACTATTATCTATACAATGTAAGTACCATACTATTATCTATACAATGTAAGTACCATACTATTATCTATCTGTAGTACAATACTATACATACATGTAAGTACCATATATTATCTATACAATGTAAGTACCATACTATTATCTATACAATGTAAGTACATATATTCATCTTATACAATGTAAGTACCATTACTATTATCTATACAATGTAAGTACCATATATTATCTATACAAATGTAAGTACCATACTATTATTTATACAATGTAAGTACCATACTATTATCTAATACAATGTAAGTACCTACTATTACTATACAATGTACGGTCCATATTATTATCTAATACAAATGTAAGTACATACATATTCATCTTATACCAACATGTAAGTACCATACTATTATCCTATACAATGTAAGTACCACATTACTATTACCTATACAATGTAAAGTACCATTACTTATTACTATACAATGTAGTACCATATATTATCTATACATGTAAGACCTCTATTATACTGATAGCATATCAATCATACTATCTTTATACAATGTAAGTACATAAATATTAATCTATACACATGTAAGTACCATACCTATTATCTAAAATGAAGTCCTAACTATTATCTATAACAATTGTAAGTACCATACTATTATCTTATACAATGTAAGTACCATACTATTATCTATACAATGTAAGTGCCATATTATTATCTATACAATGCAATTAACCATACTATTAATCTATACAATGCAAGTACCATACTATAGGCCCATATTTTATATCATTTAGATTGCAAATATCATTACATTGTTGAGATTTGATTACATTTGTATTTTCAGTGAACATGTTTTTGTTCCTGAGAATGGGTCTAAAGAGGACTCCAAGAAAATCATTATAGTGGTGTCAGATGGAGCAATATCCCATTGGGATAAGAAACATTTGGAAAAAGCAAAGAATTTGCTTGAAAGAGAAAATATCACCAGATTTGCTATTGGGGTGAGTTTTCTCATTTGTGTATCTTTTAATCCATCTTCCTGGCTAAAGTAACAGGTTTAATCGATTCAATGAAAAAGTTAGCTCATATTCTGGTATGTCAAGACGTAGATTTTCGCTGTACATTTATGAATCACAGGTTGGTACTGAAACCAAAATAGATGAGATGAAGATTATTAGCAACAGTGAGAGTAACCTGTTCTTGGTTGGTGACTATAAAGCCTTGGAGGGCATCCTCTCCAAGCTAGAGACCAGTATCATCAAAGGAATTGAAGGTAACACTAAAAGGCTGTAATTATCAGTGTAACCTTTACATTGTGTCCAATTATCGTCATATACTGTATGTGTGACAGGCACTGACAGACACTGACACACTGTAAGGTGCAATTTGCATCCTACTCCATTAGATATATTATTTCTGACTCACTTTATAACAAAATGTTTGTGTTGCTCCGATTTATGAACCAGGAATCAAGCAGGGGGATGGCTTCCAATTTCAACTCGCCGAGGCTGGATTCAGTAATCACATTGCACTAGATGTAAGTTGTTTGGTTTTCAACTTTTCTTTTTACACACTGGTTTTCTAGTTGGTTTAAGGCCAAAGTCTGCAGTCTAACCATATATGAGATGCAGTTTGAGGATCATAATAGTATCTCTATCCACTCTCTATTTTTTATTGGCTTCTGGCTATAACATCCTTTCCCTCTTCCTAGGGGTCCTTACTGTTCGGCGCTGTGGGGGCCAATGACTGGAGTGGAGGAGTGATCTTAAAACACCCCAAGGAGAATAAGGTCACCTTCTTAAATGGGTCATCCTCAGAGCCAAGGTTCTCCTACTTAGGTAAGTTTAATTTGTCCACAACAGATTATGGGACATGCCGTTTCACACACAAAGTTTCTGAAGGTTTTTGTTTTGTATTCCTCATCCTCATCCCGAGGCCATAACGGAAGGTCAGAGCTGCCAACTCTCACGCATTGGCCATGAGACACACAAATTTGTCCCTCTTCTCACGCCACACCTCTTACAGTATATCTAAAATATTGAAAACTACTGCATTTATTTTTCAAATTAGTCCATTAGATAGTCAGCGTGTTACGTTTTCAACTGTGCTCCAAATCGTTTTGAAATCAGAGAATCTGCGCCTGCAATTTAACATCACAAGCAGAACCTCTATCATTGTCCTGTCTTGCCACAGCAGGAGAGAGAACGTTCTTCGCTGAGTTTATAAACAGTAAAAAGAGCAGCATGCTAGCGCTGTTTTATGAACAATGTTACTCCTGTCCCTATTGCAGAATGCAGCCTTTTGACAGCATGCACTAAAGTCGATTTAATCCTCACTAGTCCCCAGTATGTTTGGTAGGGTGACCTGATTTGTAACTCTGAAAATTATTTTGACAAACAGATTTTGAACCCAAAAGTGTAAGTTTGATTCTAGAGGGGGGACGATACATAATGATTTGGTTAGGGTGTAGGGACAGATTTATGTAATCTAACAGGAACACAACTGTTATTCCCCACACTCATTTTATTATTCCACTTCTTCCAAATTTTGAAAGTGTAATCACATATTTGAACTCTGATATGCCTACTTGTATTTTTGCAGCCATTCATGGACAGTTTTGAATAGTCATAAAAATGAGCATGGGATATTAAATGCTCCAGGTATCAAATATAATTTTTTACATTTTAGTGTTGTGCAGATGCTAGGCAGAAATGGTGAGGGGACTCTCAAAGCACCATATTTTGTCTATGTAAAGAAAGATGATGGCAAGGATCTACAACTAGTAGGCATAAACCACGTGAACATTTATATTCATTAGATTTTCCTTGAAGGTTGGGTGATTTTGCGAAATTAGCCCTATTTTAAAGTGAGAGTTGACTCAATCATAATTTGGTTACCCACTGCCATCAACCATTAATATTAACATTTCCTGTGCAGAGCCTTGGTGTAGTGAAAACACTCCCCAGCACGTGTCACATACAACTTTCCACCTGAGGACAGAGATCAGTCCCTGCTTCCAAGCTTCCCACTCTTTCTAGAATTTGTCTATCTCATTTCATTATCATCTGAATAAAGTGTCAAACCACCTAAAAAATATTAGCATACTTTAAATGTAATCCCCCAAAAATCTAAAAGTAACAAAGTCGTCGAATTTGGAGTGTTCATTTAATGTTCAAAGCATCCTGAATACACCTGACCTGTGGTTTTTATTGAAAGAAAATCCACCCTAGTCAGAGGCATAAGCCATGTCAAAATACGTAGAATTGCAGGAACTTAGCTATAAAACAGTACAATGTTCCTGGGGGAGGACTCTGTGCCCTTTCTTGGGGTTGTGCCAAGGGGCAATGAAATTCACATAGCATATCTCACTCCAAGCTTTCTTCAAAAGTTGGCAGTCCTTCTTGAATGTATTCTGTTAACTTCTGTCTGTGTGTCCCAGGTTACAGTGTTGTGTCTGCCATGGGCCCCTCAGGGACTCTGTATATCTCAGGGGCCCCTCGTCACAGCCTGACTGGTGGGGTCTTTGTCTTTATTGCAACTTCACACAAACTGCAGGAAATACTACTGGGTGACCAGGTAGGTCTATGTGTATAACAGATATATTGTGAAATCCAAGAAATCTAAGAAATCAACTTGGAGAGGTATCCATCTTTGGTTCCACTGTTAATAGCACACAATCTGATGCTTACTGCCATCATGTGGAGGTTACAAATAATAACCCAAATCTCCACTCTACAGGTGGGATCTTACTTTGGCTCTGTGCTATGTGCCCTGGACTTTGACGGGGACACTAAGACAGACTACCTGCTTGTAGGAGCACCATACTTCCACAAGAGAGGAGAGGAGGGCAGAGTGATCATCTTCAAGCTAAACCAGGTCAGTAGAAATGCACTCATAAAATTGTATTTCGGTGCTCATAACTGTACTTTTCTGATGGTTGTGAGGGTTGTGTCCCAGGCCCAGGGTAAGTTTGATAAGGAGTCCTGGGAGTGGCATGGGCTGGACAGCTACATATATGCCAGATTCGGTTCGGCCATCTCTTCTGTTGGAGACCTGGACGGAAACGGATACAATGACGTGGCAGTTGGAGCTCCTCTGGAGGAAGATGAGATATGTGGCTGTTCTGGAAGCATCTATATCTATAACGGAGTCCAAGAAGGACTTCAGAGGGACCACTCTCAGGTGATTTAGTAGAAGTCTAGCTTGCTGACAAAGAGCCTCTTGCTATGATCCTGATGCCTGCAGTGAAAGGACTTTATACAGAACCCAAACATAACATCACACATAGTGTTGTTCTTGTTCTTACTTCTAGAGAATTAAAGCTGCAGAGTTTGAGATGAAACTCCGCCACTTTGGCCAGTCTGTGAGTGCATTCTCTGACAAAAAAAGTGCTGACGGGAGGAGACAGCTTTACATCAGTATCGGGAGCCAAGGCACTGTCACTGTCCTGAAGTGAGTATAGACAGCAGGAATATATGTCCAGGAAGCCCTGTACTGTATATGTCCACCACAGATGTGAATACTGTTTAATTTAGTAGAATGCTCTTTWAAAAAAAAGTGCTACCTAGAACCCCTAAGGGTACTTCGGCTGTCCCCGTATGAATCGCTTTACGGTTCTAGGTAGCAGCTTGTTTAAAGAGTGTATGCGCTGTTCATTTACTGAATAATCTCAAAACTCTGAATTTCTACCAGAACAATCCCTGTCATCGTGTTTAAACCCAAGCTGACCATGAAGCCTAACACCATCCCCACATCCGCRCAGACAAACTCAAAAACCAAGATGGAGCACGTCACCCTGGCCATCTGCTTCCAAGCACAAAGAGGAAATATTGGCCGTATGTACAGTACAGTTCTCATCACCCATCGTCTCAGTTGATATAAACTAGAAAATGTGGATGTATTTGCTGAGAACTACTGAATCACTTATTGTGTTCCATGATTTGCTTGTTTTTTAGCTGGTGAAGAACTTCCCATATCTTACAACATAGATCTGGATGCAGGGCAAAACAAAAAGCGCCTGTCTTTTGAGGACAAAGCAAATGGGGAAGGCATCTTCATTATACTTTATGATACAAACTGCCTTACCCCCATCAAACTGTTTTTTACGGTAGGTTTCTGAGGTGTCTACACCCATTACAAATATTATCTTTAAATCTCTATTTTAAAGTATGAACAGTCTCCAGTAAGACTTACTGATGAAACTTAATCACACGAGAGAGAGGGATAGACACATGTCGTTTTTTCTCTCTTTCAGGGTTGCTATGACTGCTTCTCACCGATAGAGATCAAGCTAAACTTCAAGTTGAATACCACTGAACCACCTCTCCGCATTCTGGATTTCTGTACTCCCACAGAGTTCACAGAAAAAGTGAGCATTTGGTAGCCTACTCAACAAAGTTGTGAAAAACTGTTCAAGAGTAATTTTTTATTATAATAATTATTATGCTATCGTATGTGCTGTCAATTGAAATCTTCAGATTCAATTTGAGAAGGAGTGTGAGGTGAAAGACAAATGCAGGGAAAACATATCCCTATCTGATTCAAGGCTGAGGTAAATTAGTTTTCAATCACAATGCCATTATTTTTCTATATCGTGTCTTCTCCTGTCTACAAACATCTTTAACAAGGTGGAAATAATAAGTCATTGATTTTATACCCAAACAGATGATTTATTGTCCTTTTTATCCTGTCATTTGTGTAACAGCAAGAATATGGTCATAATCGGAACGACCCAGAACTTGATGATTGACTTTAATCTGACCAACGTTGGGGATAGTGCCTACATGACAACACTTGTTCTGGCATATCCCAACATGCTCCTTTTTAACAAGTTCACAATGGTAATTTCTCCTCACTGAAACAAAAATCAATTTGTTGAGTCCTTAGAACAAGATTTGAGGTTGGAAATATTAGGTCAGCTTTCTTGCATTGACTGACAAAGGAGTCAGCAACTGACTGACTATTGTTCATTCACAGAAAATGGAAGGGTCTGTTTGTGAGAACCAAGTTAAAGAGAATATTTCTTATTTGAAGTGTCGTCTCTTACATCCAGTCTTCAAGAAAAATACCCAGGTACCGATACCCACCATGACTTCACTAATACAGCCTAGTGGCATTGCTCAAGCTAAATGTCTCCCATCAAATCGAAATGTCCTTTTTCTCTGACCTGTCAACATGTTTCTTTTTTATTTTGATACCCTAGGTACATTTCTCCATCTCCTGGCAGCTTGTGAACAAGAAATCAGAGATGCGAGAGGCTGAGATCACAGCAAACCTAACATGGTTTGAAACTTTCCATACCGATACTTCTTAAATGATCTTCGGTTTGAGTAAAAATTTAGCATTTTACTATTTTATTTCAATGAAGTTGTCTACATTTGTCCTTCCTATCATTGTTTTTAGTGAGAATGGTGGCACCCAGGTTTTGGATTTTAAGACGTACCACTTTGGAATAAAGAATGCTTTAAAGATCCAACTGACTGGGTGAGTTAAGACGGAAAGATAGTAAGAGAGGGATGATTTCAATGCAAAGAATGTCTTTATAAATCCTACTTAATGCTGTTGAATGCTTGATTTCAATTCCCTTCAATTCATCTTTATTTTTCTKCTACCTTGTTGTTTACAGGGAGGCCACACCGAACATTGTAAAATTCACGGACCAAACCATTGAGAAGTTAGACCTGACATTTAAGTTTCAGGTATGCTTGCTATGTTTTTCCGCATGTTTTCATCTTTCTATAATGTGTTCAAATCAAATTAAATTGATTTATAAAGCCCTTTTTACATCAGCCGATGTCACAAAGTGCTATACAGAAACCCAGCCTAAAACCCCAAAGAGCAAGCAATGCGTGTGTAGAAGCAGAGTGGCTAGGAAAAACTCCCTAGAAAGGCAGGAACCTAGGAAGAAACCTAGAGAGGAACAAGGCTCTGAGGGGTGGCCAGTCCTCTTCTGGCTGAGATTTATAAGAGTACATGGCCATTAAGGCCAGATCGTTCTTCAAGATGTTCAAACGTTCATAGATGACCAGCAGGGTCAAATAATAATCACAGTGGTTGTAGAGGGTGCAATAGGTCAGCACCTCAGGAGTAAATGTCAGTTGGATTTTCACAGCCAAGCAATGAGAGATCGAGAGAGAGGTCAAGAGAGAGGTCAAGGTCGAGTCAATCAGTCAGTATGGGACAAGACAAAAACGTACGGTGAACAGGTCAGGGTTCCATAGCCGCAGGCAGAATAGTTCAAACTGGAGCAGCAGCATGACCAGGTGGACTGGGGACAGCCAGGAGTCATCAGGCCAGGTAGTCCTGAGGCATGGTCATAGGACTCAGGTCCTCTGGGAGAGGAGGGAGAGAGAGAATTAGAGGGAGCATACTTAAATTCACACAGGACACCAGATAAGACAGGAGAATTACACCAGATATAACAGACTGACTCTAGCCCCCCGGCACATAGACTATTGCTGCATAGATAATGGAGGCTGAGATGGGGGAGGGTGCAACCAGGCAGGATATAACCATACCCATTTTGCCAAAGCACATCCACCACACCACTAGAGTGATATCAACAGACCACCAACTTACTGAATATAGCCCACAAAGATCTCCTCCACCGCACAAGCTYGARGGGGCGCAAAACCGGACAGGAAGATCACGTCAGTGACTCAACCCACTSAAGTGACGCACMCCTCCTAGGGACGGCATAGAAGAGCACTAGAAAGCCAGTGACTTAGCCTCCGTAATAGGGTTAGAGACAGAGAATCCCAGTGGAGAGAGGGGAACCGGCAAGGCAGAGACAGCAAGGGCGGTTCATCCACCAAGTGCCTTGCCATTCACCTTCGCACCCCTGGGCCAGACTATACTCAATCATAGGACCTACTGAAGAGATGAGTCTTCAGTAAAGACTTAAAATGTTGAGACCGATTCGCCATCTCTCACATGGATTGGCAGACCATTCTATAAAAATGGAGCTCTATAGGAGAAAGCTGTGCCTCCAGCTGTTTGCTTAGAAATTCTAGGGACAATAAGGAGGCCTACGTCTTGTGACCGTAGCGTGCGTGTAGGTATGTACGACAGGACCAAATCGGAAACATAGGTAGGAGCAAGTACATGTAATGCTTTGTAGGTTTACAGTAAAACCTTGAAATCAGCCCTAGCCTTAACAGGAAGCCAGTGTAGAGAGGCTAGAACTGGAGTAATATGTACACATATGTTGGTTCTAGTCAAGATTCTAGCAGCCGTGTTTAGCACTAACTGAAGTTTATTTAGTGCTTTATCGGGGTAGCCGGAGAGTAGAGCATTGCAGTAGTCTAATATAGAAGTGACAAAAGCATGTTTGCGTCTTTAATGTGCTTGCTGAAAGCAAGACCACTCTAGAATTGTACGTACATATTACTATTCCGCCCACTCTAGTGCTTAAACCACCTATAAGCTATCGAGACCAAACAAACTTTAGAATGTCCAGACTGTTCCAACTTAACTCAAATAATTGTTTATGCTATTTATACCTATGTACCATAACCACATTTGCATAAATTAGCATAAATCATCATGAATATGGTGTCAACCACAAGAACACAGTGACACTTCAAATGCTACTGCTCGTTAACCATTTCAAATAAAAACATAAAAAACTAACATTTTCAAAACGTTATAAACGATAACAATTCAAATTAGATCAAATTAGCATAAAATAACCCACCAACAACAATAGTAACTGTTGAACAGTTCAAGCTAGAGACACCAAACCAACTTTCACATGTTCAGGCTGCCCTATCCTATCAATCAAATGATCCTTCAAGACAAGCTAGCAAGCACACACATTTTCTTCAGGAAATGTACTTTTTGAGTTCTATAATGTGTATGTTTGCATCTTTCTACAAATATTTTCTCCCTTCCAGCTTCACGGTGAGAACGAACACAATGCAACTATACGCGTTAACATTACAATAACAGTACAGGCACGTTACGCCACAATTACAATCAAGAGTATTACACCTAAGGTATGTTAAAAACATCCAGACATTTCTATTGTTCTAATATTTGGTACCCAGTATTCGGTCCCTGACATAATCATTTGGTTTGGATTCCAGGGGAGATGTGGAAATCCAGAAGTAAAAGTGAGTTCCATCCTTTGTCATTACACCTATAATATAAAATGATTCATGAAATCAAAATATTATGCAGCATATTTGTCTTAATTTGTCAGCAAGAAATGACAAATAAGAAATATATTAGCCAAAATAACTTATATCTACAATGGTTAAATGTCACTATTTTGACATAATGAGAACATGTTGCCTTTTGAGTAGTAAATATGTGTTCTTCCTCCAGGCCTCCGGGGAGTGTCTCATTCGGTGTTCAGTGACAGATGTACAGGAAATCACGGTTGAGGCTGAGGCTTCAATCAGCAAAGTTTTGGTTGGTAGATGCACCTTTATTGACTTCCTCTGCAATATAGAGATGAAGATCCTTACACATTTTATGATTTTTATGGTCAAAATGCTTTGTTGTGACCATCCATCATCAATCATCAATCATTACAGGGTAAATCTGAGAAGATTACAGCTAAAGCCACTCTGGGATTTGATGAAGACCGATTCGAAGCACTGGAATTGAGATCGATGGAATCAGTGGGTTAAACGTTCAATAATAGAGATGTCAGATTTAAATAATTGAATAGAATAGTTGAAAATGTGTATTTATTAATTTACATACAATATTGGAAAAGTTTAACGATCTTGTTCTGTCTGCTCTGCTTTGTGGTTCTGCTTCCTAGGTGGAGGTGATGATTATCAAACTGGCAGTGGAGAAATCATTGCCCGTCATCATCGGAGGCTCCATTGGAGGCTTTCTATTTCTAGCGATAATCATTGTCGTACTCGTTAAGGTAATAATGAGTGTTTTTGATGTTTTTGTACATCGAATACATGTTCAACTACTTTAGATTGGGCTTGATTGAGCATACATGAACCAATAAAATAATCGTAGAAGAGCAAACCCTGCCAATCTGGCACTCAAGACAGGCTAAATCAAACACTAAAACTACTTGAAAGATTTCAATTTAAACCCAGGTCTGACTGCCTTGTGTGTACAGTACATTATTTCGGTTAAAGTATCAAGGCATCACTATTCTAATCTTTCCTTTTCGTACTTGCAGTGTGGCTTTTTCAAACGACGCCATCAAAAGGATATAGCAATGGATGCTGAGTGATGCTCTGTCACTGGTAAGATTAGTGCTAAATGCTAAATTAGCCTTTTGAAAGCTGGAGCCTTGTGTAACTTGGGGAATTTTCCAACTGCACGCTGGATCTACATGGTGTTCCACTGAACTTTAGCCTTAGCAGCCAAAATGCACATAAGAAATTTGCATTGTTGAGTGATTTAATGAGAACCTTGAAATATGATAAAGCCATGTGATCCAAGAGACGCTTTGTTTTGAGTATTTTTTTGTATTTCTTTAGTATTGTACATTCATACATATTCAGATAATTGACTGTGATGACTGTGTTTTAAAATATTTTATATGGTACGGTTTTATACAAAATATTACTCAATTAGAATATAGCACACTTTTTAAARGTGACTCATGTTTGTATTATGAGAACTTTGAAATATGACAAAGCCACATGATTGATGAGCCACTTTGTTTTGAATTTGTTAATTATTTTGTTACGTATTGCATATTTCTACATATGGAGATAATTGACTTACACTGTGATGTCTGTGTTTTTAAAGTATTCTATACGGTAAGGTTTCCTATAAAATATTACACATATTTCTACTATACATTTATGTTTACCTTGGTGTAAATTGCCTCAACGTTTTTGTTTTAAAATGTTTGCTCTAAAGAACTAATAAAAAATATTATCTTGAAAGCAAAACATGATTTTCCTGTTATAAATCTCAACATGCTTTGTAAAAAGGTTAAATAAAGTCTCAGCTGCTGTTAAAGTGTATTTTTTTATTTTGCGATTGATGAGTGAGAACATAGAGCAAGGCTTTTCTTCACTATATTAAAAACGGAAATAATAACCTAGACCTGTGACCTTGTGGTGAAGTTACATACTTCAAACTTTTTACATTTTGCAAACTGTTGACAGCTTTGACATCTTCGCCTCGGATTGAAACCCACACATAGGCCTACTGATCTGTTATTCACATCTTACTTACTCATGTTTCCCCTCCATGTCATCGCCAGTAAAACCAGTAACAAAAGCATCCCTGCCTTTCAAAACGTGGGTCTCATGCAAAAGCAGAAATCATTTACATTCTATTGTGTACTGTTGTTTTGTACAGAACATCATAGGATGTGGGAAAATGTTGCATCAACTTGCACCTGTGACCTGCAGATGCACATCTACATCCTGTGATTTGTTCTAAGTCTGCCACACATTTCTTGTAAATCACTCTGCTCTACAGTGTGCTGTTAATCCCTCCCCCTATTGGACAACTGGTTGTCAACTGAATGCTTTTTGTTGTTAATATATGCACAAACTGTCTCTTCAGAAGATTTAAAATCCATGCCCCTTGAAACTCATTGGCTGAATTGAAATATGACCTAGGGAAACAATGTCATCATTACATTGTTATTCGTATAAAAGCTGATGGGTAGAGACAAGATTTGAACTTGAATCCAGATTTCAATAATCTCGTAGACCAGGGTAAGAAACTAAACTATGATCTCATTTACTAATATTTTTTAATGCGAGTTTGAATATATATATTGAATATAATGAGTGTTACACTAGCACACTGAAATTACGCTGAAATCAACAGAACGTTTGCCAAAGTAGTTTATTTGCTCTGGTCAAGTACTGGACTGTGATGGCTTCTGTGGGTTCAACGGTTGTAGAGGCTGTATAACCAACTGACTGTTGTCTTCAGATTTACAGTATCTTCACCGTGGGATGGCTTCCAATAGCTGGAAAAGCAAAGTTCTTTTGAATGTGCTTTCCTATCTTGACTACAAGACAGGAAAATTCATCATTGTAGGAAGCAAGAGAGTCGGCAGTTTGTACAGAGTTATACAATTATCCATCATTGGATACCTTGTTGGGTAAGGGTCTCAACAAATACCTTTCCACATTTTCAAGATATATGCCCTTATAACAGTCTAAAGGCATATGAAATGTTATTGATGAAATACATTCTAGTCCATCTATTTGTAGTTCACAGAAACTTAACATGTAAAAATATATTGCAACCGATATTTTAAACCCCTGTCAGACAGTAACCTCTACTTTTTCCAAGTTTTAAGCAGATTATCCCCATTGAGATAGCTACAGTATATTGTCCTCCTGGTCTACACAGGTATGTATTCCTGAGCAAGAAGTCCTACCAGACCAAAGAGGAATCTATCCAGAGTGCTGTGATGACCAAACTGAAGGGAGTGGCGGTCACCAACACATCAGAGTCCGGACGGATGGTGTGGGGACCTGTGGACTATGTCATTCCACCTCAGGTCAGACTAACCACAATCCCCTTTAAGTAATTTGATGTTAATGTTAGAAGTAAGATCTATCTCATCCACTGTGCCTGACTGCTAGAATAAATATCATTTTAAACGGAATGTTGATTGGTGTATCAGACCGTATACCACGGGTATGACAAAAAATATATATTTTTACTGTTCTAATTACATTGGTAACCAGTTTATGATTGCAATAAGGCACCTCAGAGGGGGTTTGTGTTATATGGCCAATATACCACGGCTAGTGGCCTTATCCAGGCATTCCGCTTTGTGTCGTGCATAAGAACAGCCCTTAGCCGTGGTATATTGGCCATATACCACAACTCCGCGGGCCTTATTGCTTAAATATAATAAAGGCTGAGGCTGCGGTTCTGAATGTAACCATCCTGTTGCGTCCCCGTCCCTCGCCCCCAGAAGGCTCATCGTCAGAGCAAAAAATTGCTTTCACATTTGTAGAATGTGTTTCTGTGCCTTTGCACACACATTTTTGTGGTAACCCTCCCTTCACATTTCTCACTGTCAGTCATGAATAGTGAAATGTCCATGCAGCATCTCAGTCAATTTCATGGGAATATGCATTTAGATCTTCTTGATATGAAGGTATGAAGCTTCAGATTTTTAGCTATCGTGATGAGGCTTCCAGAAAATGTGTAACTGGAGCCACTGTGTAGAACAAAAAGGAGATAAAGGACAGCCCTGTTTAACTGGTTTAATTAACATGGTATTATTGATAAGCATCAGTCTGGGATGCTTTTGAAAAAGATATTGGTCAAGGTAAATGTATATAATATGTACTGTATAAGCTGGAAGTAGAAGCCTAAGTGTCGTTGTCCATTAGTTTACTCAAATTAGGGGAGGGGTGGTAGGGTTAGGGGAAAATAATAAAGGAAAACATATACACTACCGTTCAAAAGTTTGGGTCAGTTAGAAATGCCCTTGTTTTTGAAAGAAAAGCTAATTTTTTGTCCATTAAAATAACATCAAATTGATCAGAAATACAGTGTAGACATTGTTAATGTTGTAAATGACTATTGTAGCTGGAAACATTAAGATTTTCTACATTGTAGAATAATAGTGAAGACATAAAAACTATGAAATAACACATATGGAATCATGTAGTAACCAAAAAAGTGTTAAACAAATCAAAATATATCTGAGATTCTACAAAGTAACCACCTTTTGTCTTGATGACAGCTTTGCACAGTCTTGGCATTTGCTCAACCAGCTTCACCTGGAATGCTTTTCCAACAGTCTTGAAGGAGTTCCCACATATGCTGAGCACTTGTTGGCTGCTTTTCCTTCACTCTGCGTTCCAACTCATCCCAAACCATCTCAAACCCCCCCAAAAAACTTGAATGAGTAGGTGTGTCCAAACTTTTGACTGGTACTGTATAGTATATTTACAAAACAATAAGGGGGATTGGAAATGATGCAGACAATTACATTGATGGAAGCGACAATCTATCTGCAATATTAAAGCTGATTGAATGCAATGTATTGACTTATGTGTCACGTCTCGTGATGCACATCTTTCTGCAAATGCGTGCCACACTTACGCTTATCAGTTGATATCAGGCTGGTTTAACACCCCTTTATTTTTTCCTATAGGGGGAAGCAGTTTTTTTCATTGTTACCAATTTTATAGAGACCCCAAACCAGAAGTTGGGCAACTGTGCTGAGGTAAGGAAATTCCCTTTTATTTATTTATGTTGTCACCTTTAATCACCCTTTTAAAACGGCAATATACTCTGTATTTGGTCCGTATTTGGTCTGTATTTGTTAAACCATACTAGTTTGTGTGGTATTGTTTCACAGAGCCCCAATGTGCCAGATGGCCACTGTAAGGGAGATGAAGACTGTGCAGAGGGAGAGTTGGTGGTAGCTGGCCATGGTAGGAATCTTTGAAAACTCAAATTGAATTCAAACAAATTGAAACGAGAAATTACATATACTGTCTCCTCACAAACATACTGTGAAATATAATTTTCTGTAGGAGTTAGGACAGGCCGCTGCTTGAGAGACAATGGGAAATCCAATGGTACATGTGAGATATATAGCTGGTGCCCCGTTGAGAGAAGATGCCAACCACAGTAAGTGCACTCACACACTTTCACTTTCGTAGCCACAAACACACACACATACATACACACTCATAAACACACATGCATGAACACACACAACCACATACACACACACACAGGCACATACATGCACACACACGCATGAGCATGTGTCCGCAGTAGTAATCTTCCTTCCCTTTTAATCCTTCAGGGATAGACATAAACACAAGAATATGTTAAGAGAAGCTGAAAACTTCACCATCTACATAAAAAATGTCATCCGATTTCCCAAATTCAGTTTCTCAAAGTAAGTTGTCTATATTAACATTATATTAAAATCTATATTATATTAACATCTATATTAACATCTATATTAAAAATTGACAGGCAGATGGTTTTCTGCCAGAGTTTTCTTTTAATGTTTAAATGTATAAACTGGAGCTGGAGTCTTTTAATCTGTTAATATTACGTATTTCAGAAAGTGTTTGCTGTCTGCATTTTGATAAATAAAAACTTTGAACTTTGAAATGTTTCACCCAATTATCAGGGCCAACGTTCAGGACACGGCTGATAAATTCCATCTGAAGAAATGTCGCTACGATGAGGCTCTTGAACCCTACTGCCCCATATTCCGTCTGGGAGACATTGTTAACCAGACTGGACACAGCTTTCAGGACATGGTTTTGAAGGTCAGTTTTCACAATTTCAAAGTTTATTTGTTGTTGTTATTGATGATGATGTTGATGACGATGATGTTTTCAATTACCTTAAGCAGTTAAATGGACACTCTGTATGATGTCCATACCATCAAAGAGTAAGCCACCAWCAAAATACATAAATAATGTAAATAATATAGCATTTTGCTATCAATTCTCTCCCCCCCCAGGGTGGTTTAATTGGAATTCTGATTGGGTGGGAGTGTGACCTTGACAGAGATCACTCAGAGTGCAAGCCACGGTACAACTTTACTCGCATTGACGTTAATGTGTCCAGAGAGTCCTCAGGATTCAACTTCAGGTGACACACACACACACACACACACAAGAAGTTGACGCATAATATTTAATTTGAAGTCATACTTTAATCTTCCACATCTTTGGTACTCTCATAACAGGCATGCTCGCTATTTTAAAACTGAGTCTGGAGAAAGCTACCGAACACATTTCAAAGTGTTTGGTATACGCATCAACATTATGGTGCATGGGAAGGTATGAGAAATATGTATTATTCAATGGCTTTTTAGGATAAATGCATCTATTTTGTTTCCTGATGTTTTGATTCCCTTATTGTTACTTCCTTCTATTTTCTACTACAGGCTGGAAAGTTCTGTATCATCCCCACCATTATCCATATAGGCTCAGGACTAGCTTGTATTGGTGGTGTAAGTATTATTTTTTAAAGATTACATTTGTATAGGCTAYACTTATGGACTTCAGTACAGCCGAGGAGGCTGGTGGGAGGAGCTATAGGAGGACGGGCTCATTGTAATGGTTGTAATGGAATAAATTGAATGGTATCTGTTTCATTTATTCCATTCAACACATTACAATGAGCCCGTCTTCCTATAGCTCCTCCCACCAGCCTCCTCTGCAATACAGGTATATACTATATTCTGTATATTTTATTATATAAGATTATATTATATTTGTGAATGGATCTCATTTTGTTGTAGGGGGCCTGGTTCTGTGACTGGATTCTTCTCTACCTGATGAAAAATAGGGAGTTCTATAAGGACTGGAAGTTTGAAAATGTGAAGAAGTACGGCATTTACAATAAATATTTGTCTGAGTTTCAAGACATTTGGAAATATTTTTTTCTGGTAATGGAGATTAAGAGAGACTCTTGTTTTAAAATGTAATGTTATTTTTCACTCTCCCATTTTACCGTAGCAGTACTACAGAGGATATAAAACAAACCCCAGAAGAGCAGCAGCTCACTGACCCATCGCCTGAGGATTAACACCATGGCAGCAGCTCTCTGACCTATCACCTGAGGTTTAACACCATGGCAGCAGCTCACTGACCTATCACCTGAGGATTAACACCATGGCAGCAGCTCACTGACCCATCGCCTGAGGTTTAACACCATGGCAGCGGCTCACTGACCATTCACCTGAGGTTTAGCACCATGACAGCCGCTCACTGACCATCACTGAGGTTTAACACCATGCCAGCAGCTCTCGTGACCCAACTCACCTGAGGTTTAAACACATGGCAGGCTCACTGACCTATCACCTGAGGTTTAACACCATGCCAGCAGCTCTCTGACCTATCACTGAGGTTTAACACCATGGCAGCAGCTCACTGACCATCACCTGAGGTTTAACACCATGCCAGCAGCTCTCTGACCTATCACCTGAGGTTTAACACCATGGCAGCAGCTCACTGACCTATCACCTGAGAGGTTTAACACCATGCCAGCAGCTCTCTGACCTATCACCTGAGGTTTAACACCATGGCAGCAGCTCACTGACCTATCACCTGAAGGTTTAAGCACCCATGGCAGCAGCCTACACTGCACCAGATGCTTATTTTTCAATGACGGCCTAGGAACAGTGGTTAACTGCCTTGTTCAGGGCAGAACGACAGATTTGTACTTGTCACTCGGGATTCAATCTTGCAACTCTTCAAAGTACATCAAACACATGGTTTTGATGCCATTCCATTTGCTCTGTTCCAGCCATTATTATGACTTGTCCTCCCCTCACCAGCTTCCACTGATCTATAGGCATCTGCTATTGTTCACCGGGACTGTAAACAGCGAGGCGCACGTCCAAAAGTGGGCCGTTCTCCTTAAACCGGATGTTTTCTGGTTCCTTCGACTCGCTGAAAGTGCCACTCCTTATGGAATTAAACTCGACCTCATGCGTGACAGCATATAGGCTTCCTCTGTAGAAACTATTCTTGTGTTATTCACTGATGGATAGTTTGTTTTACCATTGTTTGTTTTATCACTGAATATTGTGTGATTTAGCATACATAGTTTGCAATTTTTTGTATAATCTACAGTTTACATCTACAGTTAACCTTTCACGAGTATCAATCCCGGACCGGGAGCACCCCCCACCCCCACACACTGATTAGCATAAGCTAGCATAGCTTCACAAGTAGATAGTAGCATCTAAAATCATTAAATCACAAGTCCAAGCCACCTAATGAAAGATACAAATCTTGTGAATAAAGCACCATTTCAGATTTTTAAAATGTTTTACAGGGAAGACACAATATGTAAATCTATTAGCTAACCACGTTAGCAAAATACACCACTATTCTAACTCCATCATTTTCTTACTCCTTCAGGTGCTATCACCAATTCGGCTCAACTAAGATATTGATAGCCAATAACTATATAAAAAAACCATCAGATGACAGTCTGATAACATATCATGGTATAGGATAGTTTTTGTTAGAAAAAAGTGCATATTTCAGGTAGAAATCACAGTTTACAATGCACCGACCATCACAAATTGACTAGAATTACTAGATAGAGCAACGTGTATGACCAATTTACTCATCATAAAACATTTCATAAGAATAGACAAAGCATAGCAATGGAAAGACCCAGTTCTTGTGATTTCAGACCATATTTCAGATTTTCTAAGCTTTTTACAGCGAAAACACAATAAATCGATAAGTTAGCATACCACATGTGAAAACGTTACAAGAGCATCGATTCCAGCCAAAGAGCGCTAATAACGTAATCACCGCCAAAATATATTAATTTTTTTCACTAACCTTCTCAGAATTCTTCCGATGACACTCCTGTAACATCATTTTAACAATATACATATACAGTTTTGTTCGAAAAGGTGCATATTTAGCCATACAAAACCGTGGTTACAAATAAAAATACTAGGAAATCAAGCCTCAATATGTCTGACGTCATCTATCAGAGTGATCTAGTTTAATTGAAAGCTAATCATATACTTGACAAAAAATACAGGGTTGACAGCAATCGAAAGACAAATTAGTTCTAATGCAACCGCTGATTTACATTTTTAAAATTATCCTTACTTTTCAATACAGGGTTGGCCAAGTGAAGCTATACCAAACAAAATGGCGAAATATGCGTTTAAAAATATTTCGGCAGAAACACGATTTATCATATTAAATATTGCTTACTTTGAGCTGTTCTTTCATCAGATTCTTGGGCAATGTATCCTTTCTATGTTATAAACGTCTTTTGGTCGATAGATGTCCTCTGTCCTTCGAAATGTCCCCACCAACGACCGACACCTAAAACGTGTCAAACTTTCAGAGCGCACAACAAAGAAATTCCTCAAAATCGCACTAAACGGATATAAATTGCTATAAAACGTTTCAAATTAACTACATTATGATGTTTTAACAACTATAACGACTGAAAACATGACCGGAGAAATATTGCTGGTTAGAAAACGATTGGAACGAGGCAGGTCCGATGGCCTTCACGCTTGAGGCGCACGTTGAGAAAGGGGGTCTCTGTAATTTTTGTCATTTATAATGGCTGTGAACGTCCCATCGATTTCATTGAAAACGTGATGACGTACAGACACCCAGAGGAAGACGTAGGCAGTGTCGGTTTCTTCATAGCATTCACTGTGGCCTTATAAACAGACCCCAGATCAGAGGTAAAAATTTCTGAAATCTGAACCCTGTCATGAAAAGTGCTGTAGAAATTGTTCTGTACCACTCAGAGACAAAATTCCAACTTCTATAGAAACTAGAAGGTGTTTTCTATCCAATAATAACAATAATATGCATATTGACGATCAAGAATTTAGCACGAGGCAGTTTAATTTGGAGACACAAATATGCTAAGCGGAACAGCACCCCCTATAGTTGCAAGAAGTTTTAATCTATGTTTTACTTTTGTCCTACTTTCAAGTTACAACTGAAGTCTTCATGGCCATGTATGATTTCATTTAATTTCAAAATTGTTAATTTGTTGTTTGAATATTCATAATTTTTTACTAATAAAAATATTTGTTTCATTTAAGCACATGTATTACTCTTAAATGTTATCTTCATTTGTTAATTGTGGTTTTGAATAATGGGACTAATGACAAAAACCACATTCATGCCGTTGGCAGACATATAGGCCCACGTGAATCGGGCAAATGTATGGTTCTGGGGCAGATCAGTTGGTCATATCAGAGTTGGTTAGGGCAATATAAAGGTTTAGTACAATATCTATGGCAACACATACATAAAAAGGTACAGTATAGAACACCATAAAGTATCATATGCTAATGAACTTGACGGTTTGCAACGGATGCTTGCTCTATCTATCTAGAATCAAGATTGTCACGCAAAATGACGCTGGAGAGACGAAGCAGGACGGGGAGTAACATTTAATAAATGACGGACATATAACGAGACAAGCACAGCGTCAGCAAACAAAAACTTAGACAAGAAACAATCAATGCAGCAGCAGGAACAGAGCAAGGGAACAGACAAATAAGGGGAGGAAATTAACATGTAATAAGTGGATCCAGGTGAGTCCATTAACGCTGATGCGAGTGACGAGAGAAGGCAGGTGTGGGTGATGGATGGCAGGAGCGTGTGGATGCAGGGTAATCTGGCGCCCTCAAGCGCCAGGGAAGGGAAGAGCGGGAGCAAACATGACAGTACCCTCCCTCTTGGGACGCCACCCGGCGTCCCACCTGGGCAAACCGGCCGAGACATGGGCGCAGGGCAAGCCAGTTGGGGCGTGAAAGCCGACGAACCGGCAGAGCGTGGGAGCCTGGCGAGCCGGCTCAGGCATAGGAGCCTGAACGATCCGCTGAGGCAAAACGCCTGTCGATCCCGCTGAAGGGGAGCCCGATGATCCAGTGGAGTGTGACGTGGGATGGGAAACCGCCGAGCCAGGAAAACCTCTCGAGCCAGCCAGGGCGTGAAAGCCTGAAGGGCTAGCTTAGGCACCCCGGTTCCATCGGCAGCGGAATCCACCAACGTCACCAACAAAACACAAGACAAACAACAACAAAAAAAACTCCTGGACCGGCTGGGCAAGCAAAAACTGAGGGGTTTTAGTACCTGAGACCCCTCAAAAACTGAGGGGTCTCAGTACCTGCTTCGTCTCTCCAGCGTCATTTTGCGTGACAAAGATTAGACAAGAAACGAGTGAATGAGCAAATGTATTTCTTGTCTGGTCACTGATCACTTGTGAGGTAACACCTTATGACATACTTCAAAATCTCAGTTATCATTCTTTTAGCTGAATCAGTGAAAGATGATGGCACACCAATAGACTACATATGAAGATAGTGTTAGATTCAGATATTCAAGTAACCTTACAGGTATCAATATTCAACTATTTCAATTAGGATAAGATGAACTTTAATGTCCCTGAGGAGTAAATTGTATTTGGCACACAATGCTGGTGTGTACAAAATAGACACTGTACATTACACACCCAAAATAATATATAATATACAAATGAAATGCTCCAGGTATCATTCTGAACGAATGACCTAGGCTTTTTTATTTTAATCATGAAAAACATGAAAACAAATAGACATCATAGATATTCTAGAACAACAACAATGCCATTCCTCTTGTCTAGTGAGCGAGTAAGTGGGAGGAGTAGGACAGACATCTTCCTCCCGTTCAGTATGGCCCTCCCCTTTGCTTTATCTAACCTCAAGCCTAACAACAGTGTACCACACCCAAAGGACTGGACCTCAATGGACAACCCAAATGAACTGGACAAACCACTTATCAGCGAGACAAGTCCTGATGAGGAGTCTACCGCGTAAGTTGATGCGCGCTCTTGAATATAGATGCTTAATTTTGGCACTAATTTCTTACAGACTCTTACAACATAATAAATAATTAACTTTTCAACAACTCTTTAATAATATGACAATGTTGTGTGATAAGGTCAGTGGAAGTTAGGCGCCTAAAAGGCAGGTAATCCAAAAAGAACACAAAAAGGCGGCCAGTTGGATAGAAAACACATGTAAAGTGCATTCGGGAAGGTATTCAGACCCCTTGACTTTTTCCACATTTTGTTACATTACAGCCTTATTGGATGAATGGATTAAATAATGTTTTCCCCTCATCAATCTACTCACAATATTGCATAATGACCAAGCAAAAACAGGTTTTTCTGTTCTGCAAATGTATTACAAAACCCCCCAGAAATACCTTCTTTACATAAATATTTAGACCCTTTGCTATGAGACTCAAAATTGAGCTTGATCCTGTTTCCATTGATCATCCTTGAGATGTTTCTACAACTTGACTGAAGTTCACCTGAGGTAAATTAAATTGATTGGACATGATTTGGAAAGGCACACACCTGTCTATATAAGGTCCCACAGTTGACAGTGCATGTCAGAGCAAAAACCAAGCCATGAGGTCGAAGGAATTGTCCGTAGAGCTCAGAGAGGGTGCCAAAACATTTCTGCAGCATTGAAGGTCCACAAGAACACATTGGCCTCCATCATTCTTAAATGGAAGAAGTTAAGAACCACCAAGACTCTTCCTAGAGCTGGCTGCCAAACTGAGCAATCGGGGGAGGAGGGCCTTGGCCCGTTAGGTGAACAAGAACGCAAGAGTTCCTCTGTGGAGATGGGAGAACCTTCCAGAAGGACAAACATCTCTGCAGCACTCCACCAATCAGGCCTTTTTCATTTTTTAAATTTTTTAAATTTAACTTGTTTGGGATAGGGGGCAGCATTTTCACGTTTGAATGAAAAGCATGCCCAGAGTAAACTGCCTGCTACATTTTACATTTACATTGACATTTTAGTCATTTAGCAGACGCTCTTATCCAGAGCGACTTACAGTAGAGTGCATACATTTTATTACATTTTTACATACTGAGACAAGGATATCCCTACCGGCCAAACCCTCCCTACCGGCCAAACCCTCCCTAACCCGGACGACGCTATGACAATTGTGCGTCGCCCCACGGATCTCCCGGTTGCGGCCGGCTGCGACAGAGCCTGGGCGCGAACCCAGCCCAGCCTGGGTGCGAACCCAGAGACTCTGGTGGCGCAGCTAGCACTGCGATGCAGTGCCCTAGACCACTGCGCCACCCGGGAGACTGGACTGCTACTCAGTCCCAGTTGCTAATATATGCATATTATTAGTAGATTTGGATGGAAAACACTCTGAAGTTTCTGAAACTGTTTGAATGATGTCTGTGAGTATAACAGAACTCATATGGCAGGTGAAAACCTGAGAAAAATCCAACCAGGAAGTGGGAAATCTGAGGTTTGTAGTTTTTCAACTCTTGGCCTATCGAATACACAGTGTCTATGGGGTCATATTGCACTTCCTAAGGCTTCCAATAGATGTCAATAGTCTTTAGAACCTTGTTTGATGCTTCTACTGTGAAGTGGGGGCGAATGAGAGGGGATTGAGTAAGGTCTCTCCCAGAGTGGCATGAGCTGACCATGCGYGTTCACGTGAGAGTTAGCTTGAGTTCCATTGCATTTCTGAAGACAAAGGAATTCTCCGGTTGGAACATTATTGAAGATTTATGTTAAAAACATCCTAAAGATTGATTCTATACTTCGTTTGACATGTTTCTACGGACTGTAACGGAACTTTTTGACTTTTCGTCTGCACCTAGTGATCGCGCGTCATGAATTTGGATTACTGGGCTAAACGCGTGAACAAAAAGGAGGTATTTGGACATAAAGATGAACTTTATCGAACAAATCAAACATTTATTGTGGAACTGGGATTCCTGGGAGTGCATTCTGATTGAAGATCATCAAAGGTAAGTGAATATTTATAATGTTATTTCTGACTTCTGTTGACTCCAACATGGCGGATATCTGTTTGGCTTGATTTGTTGTCTGAGCACCGTACTCAGATTCTTGCATGGTTTGCTTTTTCCGTATTTAAAAAAAAAAATATGACACCGCGGTTGTATTAAGGAGAAGTATATCTTTAATTCTGTGAATAACACTTGTATCTTTTATCAATGTTTATTATGAGTATTTCTGTAAATTGATGTGGCTCTGTGCAAATTCACAGGATGTTTTGGAGGCAAAGCCAAATGTAAACTGAGGTTTTTGGATATAAATATGAACTTGATCAAACAAAACATACATGTATTGTGTAACATGTTGTCCAGGGAGTGTCATCTGATGAAGAATATCAAAGGTTAGTGATTCATTTTCTCTCTTTCTGCTTTTTGTGACTCCTCTCTTTGGTTGGAAAATGGCTGAATGCTTTCTGTGACTAGTTGCTGACCTAACATAATGATATGTTCTGCTTTCGCCGAAAAGCCTTTTTGAAATCGGACACTGTGGTTGGATTAACGAGAAGTTTATCTTTAAAATGGTGTCTAATACTTGTTCTGCTAGCGGAACCCCGTTCCCAGACAGGTTAACTAGGCAAGTCAGTTAAGAACAAATTCTTATTTTCAATGACGGCCTAGGAACAGTGGGTTAACTGCCTTGTTCAGGGCCAGAACGACAGATTTTCACCTTGTGGATTCGATCTTGCAACCTCTCGGTTACTAGTCCAACGCTCTAGCCACTAGGCTACCTGCCACCCCCTTTATTGTTGAGTAGCCACTCCTCAGTAAAAGGCGCATGACAGCCCTCTTGGAGTTTGCCAAAAGGCACTTAAAGGACTCTCAGACCATGAGAAACAAGATCATCTGGTCTGCTGAAACCAAGATTGAACTCTTTGGCCTGAATTTCCAAACGTCACGTCTAGGGAAAACCTGGTACCATCCATACGGGGAAGCATGGTGGTGGCAGCATCATACTGTGGGGATGTTTTTCAGCGGCAGGGACTGGGAGTTCCATCCTGAAGTTGGAATGTTGCAGGCCCTAGCTGTCATTCCAATCTCAGGGGCTTGGACCAAAATTAGGAGAGCAACTTTTTCACTCCGGATGCTTTATCTGGACATGGTTTGTCAGCACCTTCAACTGCCGAAGCTAAGTAGTAACATTAACATGATGCCTTCTAATTGCAGTCGCTGTACTCATAATATACAGGAGAACGATCGCCTTACGGCGAGGATAGCTGTGCTGCAAGCCCAGCTTCAGACGCAATCGTTAGGCAAGGGTAATTTCAGTGTAGGAAAGGATGAAACAGCGTCTGTGCCACCAGTAAGTACAGATAGTAGTATAAATCCCCTCGCACAGTCCCCGCAGCCAGACAACTTTCTCATGGCTTCTGGAGGGAAATGCTGTAGGAATGCTCAACCGGTGTCGCTCATTCAGCCGACAGAAACTTTCAACCGGTTTTCCCCATTAATGGTCAAATAATAATAATCACAGTAGTTGTTGAGGTGCAGCAAGTCAGCACCTCAGGAGTAAATGTCAGTTCGGCTTTTCATAGCCGATCATTAGAGGTACTCTACCGCTCCTGCGGTCTCTAGAGAGTTGAAAACAGCATGTCTGGGACAGGTAGCACGTCGGTGAACAGGTCAGGGTTCCATAGCCGCAGGCAGAACAGTTGAAACTGGAGCAAAAGCACGGCAGGTGGACTGGGGACAGCAAGGAGGCATCATGCCAGGTCGTTCCTGAGGCATGGTGCTAGGCTCAGGTCCTCCGAGAGAGAGAAAGAAAGAGAGAAAGAGAGAATTAGAGAGAGCATACTTAAATTCACACAGGACACCGGATAAGATAGGGGAAGTACTCAGATATAACAAACTGACCCTAGCCCCCCGACCATAAACTACTGCAGCATAAATACTGAGGCTGAGACAGGTGGGGTCAGGACGACATCGTGGCCCCATCCGAAGACACCTCCCGGACAGGGCCAAACAGGAAGGATATAACCCACCACTTTGCAAAAGCACAGCCCCCACACCAACTAGAGGATATCTTCAACCACAAACTTACCCATCCTGAGACAAGGCCGAGTATAGCCCACAAAGATCTCGCCACGGCACAACCCAAAGGGGGCGCCAACCCAGACAGGAAGATTCACGTCAGTGACTCACCCACTCAAGTGACGCACCCCTCCTAGGGACGCGATGCATGAAGAGCACCAGTAAGCCAGTGACTCAGCCTGTAATAGGGTTAGAGGCAGAGAATCCCGTGGAGAGAGGGAACCGGCCAGGCAGAGACAGCAAGGGCGTTCGTGCTCCAAGAGCCTTCCGTTCACCTTCACACTCCGTGGGGCCAGACTACACTCAATCATATGACTCCATACTGAAGAGATAAGTCTTCAGTAAAGACTCAAGGTTGAGAACCGAGTCTGCGTCTTCACATGGGTAGCGCAGACCATTCCCATAAAAACTGAGATCTACTAGGAGAAAAGCCCCTGCTCCAGCGTGTTTGCATTAGAAATTCTAGGGACAATTAGGAGGCCTGCTGTCTTGTGACCGTGGAGCGTAGACGTGTGAGGTATGCTAGGCAGGACAACTCGAAAGATAGGGTAGGATGAAGCATGTAAATCGCTGTAGTTAACAGTAAAAAACCTTGAAATCAGCCCTAGCCTTAACAAGGAAGCCAGTGTAGGGAGGCTGCACTGGAGTTAATATGGTCAATTTGGGTTTTGGTTCTAGTCAGTATTCTATGAGCCGTATTAGCTACGCAACTGAAGTTTATTTAGTGCTT
>NC_036841.1:3272611-3299999 GCF_002910315.2 Salvelinus sp. IW2-2015
TGCTGGTCATTTATGAACATTTGAACATCTTGGCCATGTTCTGTTATAATCTCCACCCGGCACAGCCAGAAGAGGACTGGCCACCCCTCATAGCCTGGTTCCTCTCKAGGTTTCTKCCTAGGTTTTGRCCTTTCTAGGGAGTTTTTCCTAGCCACCGTGCWTCTACACCTGCATTGCTTGCTGTTTGGGGTTTTAGGCTGGGTTTCTGTACAACACTTTGAGATATCAGCTGATGTACGAAGGGCTATATAAATAAATTTGATTTGATTTGTTCTGGCGGTTGTCAGTTTTGATTCACACCCAGTCCTGGGCCTTCAGGCTTGGTTGTTTCACTCTGTGAGACGTGTCATAACATTATTTAATCTGTTGCTGTGCTGCTCCAACATAGGCTTGCCTTGCTGCAGCAGGCTTGTTCTTTTGTTTTGGGAAGAGGCAGTCCAAAGGGAGATTCAGTTCCCTGCCAATCATCAGGGAGGTAGGAGACACCCCAGTTGTGGAGTGTTTGGTAACCCTAATGTGGAGTAGGGTAAGGCTCAGAGCCACATCAAAAGGTCATCCCTCAGCAAAGTAGGCTGAGGCCGTATTCCTTCCTTCAGGTTCCTGTTCAAGCGTTTGCTTGAGGGTGGTACACAGCTGTCCGGGTGTGCTTGATCGATTGCTTTCCAAGATACACAGATAGATAATTCGAGACAAACGGGGGGCCATTGTCTGTCGTAATGGTGCTGGGCAACCTCCACTGACAGAATAGTTTATCGAGTGTTTGGTGGTGAGGTGGTAGAGGACAATGGCATGGCCATTCCACTGGTGTCAGGGGTGCAGGAGTGGGTATGCCCGATTTCCCACTCATCAGGCATGCTGTGCAGTCCATCACAAGGGACTCAATGTCTTTGTCAATATTTTGCCACCAGACTGTGTCCCTGCACCGTTGCTTCACCTTTAACGATGCCCAGGTGCCCCTCATGTGACATGCGAAGCGTAGTTTGGAAGAAACCGTAAGTAGTATATTGCCATAATGAGGAATGACTCCAGCTGTGCTGCGGACTGAGGCTCAGGTAAGGTGAGAATGGTATCCAACTGGGACAGGATGGGGGTGATGCCCTGGCTGGAAAGCCTGTATCCAAGAATCTCAACGTCTGACACCCCGGACACACACTTTTCTGTGTTGAGTCTAGCCCGGTTCTCGAAGAGCTGACGAAACACCTGCTGCAAGCAAGAATCGTGCTCTGTCTGTGATGCACCACAATGTCATCCAGATAGATTGACACTCCATGTATGCCTGCCAGAAGAAGAGTCATAATCTTCTGGAAACAGCTGGGCGCGGAGCTGAGTCCGAATGGCATGCGTTTGTACCTGAACAGCCCCCTGTGTGTTATGAATGCAGTGAGATCTCGACTCTCATGGACAAAACCTCTAAGGTGACCTAGCCCCTCAAACAGTTGAGTAATCCATAGGCACTGGTCTAGGCAAGTGCTGCACATGTGCACCAGTTGAATCTGATAGCTTGAACCCTCGGGCATGAAATAAGTCCAGTCTGAGGATGTTAGCGCCATCTGTTGCAACGTAGAACTGGGTGGCTGCTGTAGTTTTGTGGTTGTAACAGACTAGCAGTGAGACAGTCCTAATGACTGAGATCGGCGTGTGGTTGTAGATGTAGAGGGATACTGCTGGTCTCTGCAGTGGTACATGTAGAAGAATGAGTCATAAGTGGCTTTGTTCAAAAGTGACACTTTTGCTCCAGTGTCAATCACCAGGGAGGTTTTAACACCCTTAATGTAGCAGTCACATTGCTTGAACGCAACTGAGTCATCATGTACAGAGTTAATGGAGACTGGTGAACTTCGACTTGCATCTGCTGGACGCTGTCCTGCCGCTAATGAACAACAACAACGGGCAAAATGATTGTATTTGTTGCAGTTCTTGTAGCGTTGCCCCTTTGATGGACATGTAGATGCCCTAGTAGCATGCCCACTGGAGCCACAATTAGAACAATGTCGCCCCCCAGTGGTATCCTGCGCATTTTGCACTGGTGCTCAGCCAGTGTGTGAAGCCCCGCCCCCTGAGATACACTCTGTAGTTTATGTAGGTCAACGAGAGAAACTTCCATTTATTTTCCAATAGTAAGTGCTTTCCAATAGTAAGTGCCAGCCTGCCAGCTTAGTGGAGTCTGCCACTAGCACAGTCAGTGTAGTCAGCTCAGCTATCCCCATTGAGATCTAGGTTGGGCAAAACTAAACATGGCGGTGTTCGCTTTAGCAATCTCACTGGAATAAAGATCTCCTCCATTCCTGTCATTATTGAAAGAGATTGTGGTATCTCACATCTCAAAATAGGGCTACTTAATGTTAGATCCCTCACTTCCAAGGCAGTTATAGTCAATGAACTAATCACTGATCAAAGTCTTGATGTGATTGGCCTGACTGAAACATGGCTTAAGCCTGATGAATTTACTGTGTTCAATTCTGGTTACACTAGTGACCATATCCCCCGCGCATCCCGCAAAGGTGGAGGTGTGTCCTAACATTTGCAATAGCAAATTTCAATTTACAAAAAAAATAATTACTGCGTTTTCGTCTTTTGAGCTTCTAGTCATGAAATCTATGCAGCCTACTCAATCACTTTTTATAGCTACTGTTTACAGGCCTCCTGGGCCGTATACAGCGTTCCTCACTGAGTTCCCTGAATTATTAACGGACTTTGTAGTCATGGCAGATAATATTCAACTTTTTGGTGACTTTAATATTCACATGGAAAAGTCCACAGACCCACTCCAAAAGGCTTTCGGAGCCATCATCGACTCAGTGGGTTTTGTCCAACATGTCTCTGGACCTACTCACTGACACAGTCATACTCTGGACCTAGTTTTTTCCTGTGGAATAAATATTGTGGATCTTAATGTTTTCCTCATAATCCTGGACTATCGGACCACCATTTTATTATGTTTGCAATCGCAACAAATCTGCTCAGACCCCAACCAAGGATCATCCAAAAGCTGTACTATAAATTCTCGGACAACCCAAAGATTCCTGGATGCCCTTCCAGACTCCCTCTGCCTACCCAAGGACGTCAGAGTACAACAATCGGTTAACCACCTAACTGAGGAACTTAATTTAACCTTGCGTAATACCCTAGATGCAGTCGCACCCCTAAAAACAAACATTTGTCATAATAAACTAGCTCCCTGGTATATGTAAGGGGCTTAATACAGTTGTATTCCAGCCACTAGGGGGTACTCTGGTGAAGCCCTTGGGAAATAAATAAATATAGTTTAAGCGAATTGGGAAGAGTAAGAATGAAAAACTAAAGAAAACGGCTGTTACCTGTGCTGACATGATTAAATGTGAAGTAAACAGTACTTTCGTGTTGTAGTTTATATGATAAGTTAATTGGAAGGGTAACATATACATTAAATACCCGAGCCCTGAAGCAAGCTTCCAGAAAATTGGAACGGAATGGCGCTACACCAAACTGGAAGTCTTCCGATCAGCTTGGAAAGACAGTACCGTGCAGTATCGAAGAGCCCTCACTGCTGCTCGATCATCCTATTTTTCCAACTTAATTGAGGAAAATAATAACACTCCAAAATACATTTTTGATRCTGTCGCAAAGCTAACTAAAAAGCAGCAAYCCCCAAGTGAGGATGGCTTTCACTTCAGCAGTGATACATTCATGAACTTCTTTGAAGAAAAGATCATGATCATTAGAAAGCAAATTACGGACTCCTCTTTAAATCTGCGTATTCCTCCAAAGCTCAGCTGTCCTGAGTCTGCACAACACTGCCAGGACCTAGGATCAAGGGAGACACTCAAGTGTTTTAATACTATATCTCTTGACACATTGATGAAAATAGTAATAGCCTCTAAACCTTCAAGCTGCATACTGGACCCTATTCCAACTAAACTACTGAAAGAGTTGCTTCCTGTGCTTGGCCCTCCTATGTAGAACATAATAAATGGCTCCCTATCCACCGGATGTGTACCAAACTCACTAAAAGTGGCAGTAATAAAGCCTCTTGAAAAAGCCAAACCTTGACCCATAAAATATAAAAAACTATCGGCCTATATCAAATCTCCCATTCTTCTCAAACATTTTATAAAAATCTGTTGCGCAGTGTTACGTTCCCCAGTTTCTGTGTTGTGGGTTTGAGGAAATGGCTTCCTGGATTCCTAAAGCAGCTTTTGGTCGGCCCCATTGCTGATTGGAGCTCTGACCCCTCCCTCTCGTCAGGGGATACAGCTGTTTCTTCAAGTACCAACTCCTTCTCCAGCTTGGTAAAAGCCAGTGTTCCTTCGTCAGAGAGGAGAGCTTATTTTTATGTCCTGTGTTGGTTGTTGGTCAGTGAACGTTTTTTGATATTATTTTGTAGCCGCTCCTTCAGAGGTATGTGTATGACAATAGGATGTAGTGTTTGTGGTTATTGAAATTTCACACTTAGAGTATTGGTAAATTGTTCTGTGTTTCACTTGTTCCCAGGGGGGAAGGGGAACACACCTTGGGAGTGTTTAGGCAAGAAGCCCGCGAGCATACATAACCCGTAGTATTTAATCTGTCTATGCACACTAGGTAAGACCTGGGCGGACCACCCTCTGTATTTTGGTTAGCGCGTCAGGTGGTGCTAAAGGTTAGGTGGGAAGGCAGGTAAGGTAGGAGAGGGGATTCCTTAACTTTAACTTTCTTTGCTTTGGTTCCGTCCAGACCCTTTTCCCCACATTACTGTGTGTTAGGAATAATAAACTGTAAACAGTATTTTTCTCCGCTTCTGTCTTCGTTCCCCGCACCTACGATCACATACTTTTGTCACTCCACAGGGAGTTGCGATCAAGCGGGGTGTTGTGTTCCCTCCTCCAAGAGGCGTACATACGTAACACGCAGCAACTCACTGCCTTCCTGAAGACTAACAATGTATGCGAAACGCTTCAGTCTGGTTTTAGACCCCATCAAAGCACTGAGACTGCACTCGTGAAGGTGGTAAATTACCTTATAATGGCGTCAGACCAAGGCTCTGCATCTGTCCTCGTGCTCCTAGACCTTAGTGCTGTTTTTGATACCATCGATCACCACATTCTTTTGGAGAGATTGGAAACCCAAATTGATCTACACGGACAAGTTCTGGCATGGTTTAGATCTTATATGTCGGCAAGATCTTAGTTTGTCTCTGTGGATGGTTTGTCCTCTGACAAACTGTAAATTCCAGTGTTCCTCAAGGTTCCAATTTAGGACCTCTATTGTTTTCACTATATATTTTACCTCTTGGTGATGTCATTTGGAAACATAATGTTAACTTTCACTGCTATGCAGACGATACACAGCTGTACATTTCTATGAAAGATGGTGAAGCCCCAATTTTTGCCCTCCCTGGAAGCATGTGTTTCAGACATAAGGAAGTGGATGTTGGCAAATGTTTTACTTTTTAACTCGGACAAAACAGAGATGCTTGTTCTAGGTCCCAAGAAACAAAGATCTTCTGTTGGATCTGACAATTAATATTGATGGTTGTACAGTCTTCTCAAATAAAACTGTAAAGGACCTCGGCCTTACTCTGGACCCTGATCTCTCTTTTGACGAACATATCAAGACTGTTTCAAGGACAGCTTTTTTCCATCTACGTAACATTGCAAGAATCTGAAACTTTCTGTCCAAACATTATGCAGGAATAATGTATCCATGCTTTTGTTCCTTCTAGATTAGACTACTGCAATGCTCTACTTTCTGGCTACCCGGATTAAGCACTAAAAAAACTTCAGTTGGTGCTAATCACGGCTGCTAGAATCTTGACTAGAACCAAACCATTTGATCATATTACTCCAGTGGTAGCCTCTTCCTGTTAAGGCTAGGGCTGATTTCAAGGTTTTACTGCTAACCTACAAAGCATTAGATTGGAGCCAGCCCATGTATCTTTCCGATTTGGTCCTGCCGTACATACCTACACATACGCTACGGTCACAAGACGCAGGCCTCCTTATTGTCCCTAGAATTTCTAAGCAAACAGCTGGAGGCAGGGCTTTCTCCTATAGAGCTCCATTTTTATGGAATGGTCTGCCTATCCATATCAGAGACGCAGACTCGGTCTCGATCTTTAAGTCTTTATTGAAGACTCATATCWTCAGTAGGGCCTATGATTGAGTGTAGTCTGGCCCAAGGGTGTGAAGGTGAATGGAAAGGCACTGGAGCGACAAACCACTTGCTGTCTCTGCCTGGCTGGTTCCCCTCTCTCCACTGGGATTCTCTGCCTCTAACCCTATTACGGGGGCTGAGTCACTGGCTTACTGGTGCTCTTCAATGCCGTCCCTAGGAGGGGTGTGTCACTTGAGTGGGTTGAATCTCTGACGTGATCTTCCTGTCCGGGTTGGCACCGCCCTCGGGTTCGTGTCTCTCTCTCTCTATCGACCTGAGCCCTAGGACCATGCCTGATGACTCCTTGCTGCTCCACTTTCAACTGTTCTGCCTGCGGCTATGGAACCCTGACCTGTTTACCGGATGTGCTACCTTGTCCCGGATCTGCTGTTTTCGACTCTCTCTCTACCGCACCTGCTGACTCTAACTCTGAATGATCGGCTATGAAAAGCCAACTGACATTTACTCCTGAGGTGCTGACCTGTTGCACCCTCTACAACCACTGTGACTACTATTATTTGACCCTGCTGGTCATCTATGAACGTTTGAACATCTTGGCCATGTACTGTTTTAATTATCACCTGGCACAGCCAGAAGAGGACTGGCCACCCCTCAGAGCCTGGTTCCTCTCTAGGTTTCTTCCTAGGTTCCTGCCTTTCTAGGGAGTTTTTTCTAGTCACCGTGCTTCTACATCTGCATTACTTGCTGTTTGGGGTTTTTAGGCTGGGTTTCTGCATAGCACTTTGTGACATCGGCTGATGTAAAAAGGGCTTTATAAATACATTTGATTGATTTCTCCAGTGTCAGAACACAACCCAACCAAGCCACACTGCTTCTTAACTTCTTATGGCTGCAGGGGGAGTATTGAGTAGCTTGGATGAAAGGTGCCCAGAGTAAACGGCCTGCTCCTCAGTCATAGTTGCTAATATATGCATATCATTATTAGTATTGGATAGAAAACACTCTGAAGTTTCTAAAACTGTTTGAATTATGTCTGTGAGTATAACAGAACTCATATGGCAGGCAAACTGAGAAAAAATCCAAACAGGAAGTGGAAATTCTGAGGCTGGTCGAGTTTCAACCAAGATCCCATTGAAATCACAGCGAGATATGAATGAGTATTCACTTCCTACGGCTTCCACTAGATGTCAACAGTCTGTAGAACTTTGTCTGACTCTCCTGTGAAGGGGGGGGGGCGAATGAGAGGAGAATTGAGAGGCTGAGATCTAGTATGAGGGACAAGGGGATACAGGAGTATATTGAGTAGAACCTCATTAGATATAGTCTGGAATATTTTATATTTCTTAAGCGCAACGGGGCTGGCAGGTAGGATTTAGTTTCACCTTGTGTCTGATCCACACTCCAGTACAGTAGATGGCGGTAATGCACCATAATGTTGGATGCCTACCGCCGATAAACCCCACCGAAGAAGAAGACTAAACGTGGAGTTGCTGGTACAGAAAGAAGCAGACGTTCAGCCAACATGGGACCACAGGTTCTTTCTCTGGCCCTCGTCTGGATCAACTTGCTCTAATACTCTAGTGAAATAATTTTGACATGTAAATATTACATTTTTAAGTTGGATTCAATGATTATATGATTCGTTCCACCAATTCAGTGCCTTTTGAGAAGTGTAACATGGTAAAACAAAAATGTTTGATTTCACCTAATTTTAACATAAAGAGCAAATGTTCAACTTCATAAAAAACATGTTTTCACATCTGAAGGCATTAAATAAAAAAATATACTATAGTAAGTGCCAAATAAAGTAACAGGGTTGAAGATTTCTTCTTAAATCAGACATAAATCCCCTCGTGATGGGGGAGTGGAAGCTTGTGTGCAACCGGGAGTGGCAATTGAATACAAGCTTCACCCAAAAAATTACATTGTTAAAACAATTCTAGTCTGTCTATCTATGGGTAACAGGGTTGATGTGTTTTCCTCGACCCGCTCAGTTTTCCACCACAAAACACCAGAAAATTGCCAAAAAGAGTAGAACTAGCTCACTTGCTTTTACACTATGATTTGACTATTAGATGTTCAATGTTTCTTTTGAAAAAGATATCTTACAAATAATAGTTTCAACATATTAAAATGACTGTTTAGGTCACGTAATAGGGTAGACCTTAAAATGAGGGACATATATGAATAAATCACTAATCACATTATTATTATTATATTTTTTATTTAATTAACCTTTATTTAACTAGGCAAGTCAGTTAAGAACAAATTATTATTTACAATGACGGCCTACCAAAAAGCCTCCTGCGGGGACGGGGGCCTGGTATTAAAAAGACAAAATAAATACAATATAAATATAGAACAAAACACACATCACAACAAGAGAGACAACACAACACTACATAAAGAGAGACCTAAGACAACAACATAGCAAGGCAGCAACACATGACAACACAGCATGGTAGCAACACAACATAACAACAACATGGTTAAATATGATGTATTATTTAATTAAATAATAGTCTTCAGAAATTACTTTGTCAAAGCAACAAAATATATGGAGAATGGAGAATCTCTTTCTGGAGAAGAACAGATTTGTCAGTAACCAGGCTTTGTGTGCCTTTATTTAAAGGGCAGGGCACCTGTGAAACCCGCACCTCCAATCATCTCCTTAATTGAAACAACTGACTCCAAATAGCTTTTGGAGAAGTCATTAACACAGAGGTTCACTTACTTTTTACAGCCTGCACTGTGAATGATTACTCAATGTCTTCAATAAAAAAAATAAAAGTACAAAAATATAATAACAAAATGAGCACAAACCCAGCTCATAAAAAATGTAATAAAAGTCTCACAATACAGGTCCCATGTACACACCTCTTTGTACTGGATCTGCTCTGTGAACTTCAGGTCTCCCATGCCAGTGGTGAACTTGAACAGTTCCAGGGTGGTAAACTGGAGGTTGTTGAAGGTTGGTTTCTTGTAGTGTTTTCTTGAACCATCGACCCCGTACGTGAATGTGGACATGATGGTGGTGTATTTCTGGCCAGTGTCCAATTCCCATGACGGGGACTCATCTATCAGGGCCACAACTAGAGGTCGACCGATTATGATTTTTCAACGCCGATACCGATACCGATTATTGGAGGACCAAAAAAAGCCGATACCGATTAATCGGACGATTTTTATTTATTTATTTGTAATAATGACAATTACAACAATACTGAATGAACACTTATTTTAACTTAATATAATACATCAATAAAAATTAATTTAGCCTCAAATAATCAAACCTGTTCAATTTGGTTTAAATAATGCAAAAACAAAGTGTTGGAGAAGAAAGTAAAAGTCCAATATGTGCCATGTAAAAAAGCTAACGTTTAAGTTCCTTGCTCAGAACATGAGAAAGCTGGTAGTTCCTTTTAACATGAGACTTCAATATTCCAAGGTAAGAGGTTTTAGGTAATATAGTATTTATAGGACTATTTCTCTCTATACCATTTGTATTCCATATACCTTTGACTATTGGATGTTCTTATAGGCACTTTAGTATTGCCAGTGGAACAGTATAGCTTCCGTCCCTCTCCTTGCTCCTACCTGGGCACGAACGAGGAACACATCGACAACAGCCACCCTCGAAGCAGCGTTACCCATGCAGAGCAAGGGGAACAACTACTCCTAAGTCTCAGAGCGAGTGACGTTTGAAACGGTATTAGCGCACACCCCGCTAACTAGCTAGCCATTTCACATCGGTTACACCAGCCTAATCTCTGGAGTTGATAGGCTTGAAGTCATAAACAGCACAATGCTTGAAGCACAGTGAAGAGCTGCTGGCAAAACGCACGAAAGTGCTGTTTGAATGAATGCTTACGAGCCTGCTGCTGCCTACCATCGCTCAGTCAGACTGCTCTATCAAATCATAGACTTAATTATAACATAACACACAGAAATACGAGCCTTTGGTCATTAATATGGTCGAATACGGAAACTATCATTTCGATAACAAAACGTTTATAATTATCGCATATACCCTGACTCTGTGTGCAATGAACACAAGAGAAGTGACACAATTTACCTGGTTAATATTGCCTGCTAACCTGGATTTCTTTTAGCTAAATATGCAGGTTTAAAAATATATACTTCTGTGTATTGATTTTAAGAAAGGCATTGATGTTTATGGTTAGGTACACGTTGGAGCAACGACAGTCCTTTTTCCGCGAATGCGCACCGCATCGATTATATGCAACGCAGGACACGCTAGATAAACTAGTAATATCATCAATCATGTGTAGTTAACTAGTGATTATGATTGTTTTTTATAATATAAGTTTAATGCTAGCTAGCAACTTACCTTGGCTTCTTTCTGCATTCGCGTAACAGGCAGTCTCCTCGTGGAGTGCAATGACAGGCAGGTGGTTTGAGCGTTGGACTAGTTAACTGTAAGGTTGCAAGATTGAATCCCCGAGCTGACAAGGTAAAAATCTGTCGTTCTGCCCCTGAACAAGGCAGTTAACCCACCGTTATTATTGGGGCGATGGTTCACATTCCAACAGGACAACATCCCTAAGCACACAGCCAAGACAATGCAGGAGTGGCTTTGGGACAAGTCTCTTAATGTCCTCGAGTGGCCCAGCCAGAGCCCGGACTTGAACCCGATCTAACATCTCTGGAGAGACCTGAAAATAGCTGTGCAGTGACGCTCCCCATCCAACCTGACTGAGTTTGAGAATATCTGCAAAGTAGAATGGGAGAAACTCCCTAAATACAGGTGTGCCAAGCTTGTAGCGTCACACCCAAAAAGACTTGAAGCTGTAATCGCTGCCAAAGGTGCTTCAACAAAGCACTGAGTAAAGCATCTGAATACTTATGTAAATGTATATCAGTTTGTTTTTACTTTGTCATTATGGGGTATTATGTGTAGATTAAGGGTGGGGGGGACAATTTAATACATTTTAGAAAAAGACTAATGTAACAAAATGTGGAAAACGTCAGTCTGAGTACTTTCTGAATGCACTGTACATGTTTAGAATGACTCACTGTATATCATTTGAAAATTCAATTTCATACGTATCACCTCAAGCCTTGCTGTTACAAATAAAATAAACAGAATCGGTTTTGCAAATGCAAACTTTATTTTGGTTAGGGGAGAATGTTTGTGCAAGGCATAGTTTCTGAAGGATAGGCAAACTGGAATAACACAATTCTACAAAGTAGAGAAACACGAGCTTCCCCAACCACTGCCATTCATGTCACATTTCCACTTATATGGAGCAGAAACTCTCTCTCACAAGCACAATTTAGTCATCACAGTCCCACATGCTGTTCCTACAACTGTCTAGAGGAAGGTAGACAACTTTTGTCACCACCTTAAAATAGCATGAGTCATTAAACTTAATTCAATCCAACCTGCCTAAAGAATGTTTGTGTCCAAAATGGCCCCCTATTTTCTAAATAGTACCCTAGGTCAAGTCATACACTATAGAGCGAATAGAGTGCCATTTCGGACACAGCCTGTATCTAAGCTTTGGGCCATGGTGGTGGGGAAAGCTTGGTGACTTTGGTCAGTGGTTCAGTAGCAACCATTCATACTCCTAACAGTGTCTGGAAACATTGTGGCACGTGAGAACGGACTTCTGTCTAGTATCAGTAGTTACAGTTAGAAGCTTGGGCCCCCAACAATGGATAGAAGTGCACCACTGTGTAGTGTGCACAAGCACCTAGGCTATGCTTCACACCCTTTCTCTCTCTCGCGCACACACATTCCATATTAAATCCAGTGGAGGCACTTCATTTGAAATAGTAACTGTAAACCTGATTTTCTCGAGCTGTACAACATTAAACAGGTCAAATCAGCTAAAATGTAACGACAGGTACATTGCTTGGTTCACTGTAGCAACAGTTGGTCCATTTCTACTGCAAAGATTTACCATCTCGCATTTCAAAAATCCATGACAACAGTATAAATAGTAACCTTTATTCGACTAGTACAACCCATACATCATTACTATACACACACACACACACACACACACAATTGTGTGTTCAGACTTGAATTCATTAGCAGCTTCAAGGGCCAGGCACACAACAGTAGTAAGAGCCAAACAACAGAATCTAGCTACCGTCCTCAGGGAAGAAAGCTCAATCCATAAGATTAAAGGTGCTACACATAGGGGACAAATTCTACCCGGAAGCTCTGTGAATTGCAACAGCACTAGGCTACTTCCAAAACAAAATCTACCCTCTCCCGCAACCCATTTCCCCTAACATGGAGACTCACGCTTGAGCCTTTTAATTTCGGTTTTGGTCCACCAGCTTCAAAACAGCTGTAAAAACGATATATTTTTTGTTATTGAAAATATATTTCACAGATTTAGATGGTACAATGATTCCCTACACTATTCAGTGCTTGTTTTCTGACATACAACTGAAATACAACAGGAAATTACGGAGCGATTTTTTACATTGGCCGCTTGACCCGATTTCCACTAAATAACACAGCTAAAGTCAAAACAGCTTTCCCATTTCAACAACATGTTGCTCTGGCGGGAGACGAATATCACAGCTAATTGGGCAGGTATGTAATACTATAAAACGATATCATTCCACTATTACTGCAGATATATTATGGCCATTTTATGAAATGACAATGCAAAATCCTATGTGTAGCACCTTTAAGGCTACATAAAATGACTTATGACTTTTCCATCTCTTACTGAATGCAGCTAATTGTGAGACGTCAGTTTGCATTGTTTTGTGTCTGATGATATGCTTTACCTATGGCACCTATGAGGAAACACCTATGACTTCAGAATGCAGTGATCAAGGAAATAAATTAGCTAAGATCTAAATTACTGAAGGCTATTTGTCACATAGAAACAACTAAAGAAACGTAGTCTGAAGACCATAGTTACAGCCCAGTGCCACACACACCTATAAAACTCTGCTAAATACTATTCATCCATTAAAGGAGGATTTTTACTAAGCAATTTAACAGTGTCCTTAAATGAAAACATATGCAGAAACAATTGCTAGTATCATAACTATTTTCGATATAGGATTCTACACCATGCAGTTTGAGGAAATCCAGCATGGTGTGTAGTAAGTCATACAACATTTAAGGTGTCGAGGGTAACTAATACAACATTTTAAGGCTTTTTTTCAAGAGTTATCAGGGAGGAGGAATGTGGGGCCATCACAAAAGTAAGCCGTTACCCAAGCTAAACTGAGGGGAAATGCAGCATGCTAGACCCATAGAAATACAATTACTAGAATAAGAAGTAATTATATTTCTATGGCTAGACCCATCTACTAGCATGAGGTAACCTGCATTTAAAAGAACTGGATCTCAGTTCTTCTTTCTAGGTAGTACAGAGACAATATACAATTAGGGTTAGGCTAGCAAGTGAAGGACAGGCGTATCCTACGAAGCAAGCTAGATCTACTTAGGGTTTTCTAAAGCTAGCCAGAATCCGTTAGCGTCACAATCCAGCTCTTATTCGTACTACGAAGGTGGATATTGCTCATCCGCAGGGTAGGGTAGTAACTGCACGTGTCGCACATGGCTGAAACATCAATCCATGGGCGAGTCAGTGCCACATTTTCATTTGTGGTGAAATCAAAATAAAATCTTTCAAATTCCACAGACTATGGTATGAAATGGGCTTTTAGAAGCACCATCTTTATTACTTATCGTTGATGCCAACTTGGTGCGCTTATCAATGAACAACCACAAGGACCTTTTTCCCCACTCCTATCGATACAATTTTATTAAGTTATTAAAAGTGTTACTGGGTGTGAAGTATAAAATGCATTGTCATTACCAAATATGTAATGTGATATATTTTAACATTACTCTAAGACAAACAAAATGTATTAAATATTTAAATCACTAATCTTCCTCAAATGAAAGGGATCATGACGCTATCTTTGCAAGATGGTGGAAATCTAACTCTGTTGGTCCTCCACTCGTGGCTCAGTCATTTCATTCAGTGTAAGTGGAGTTAGCCGTGAGGTAGCCTTCCCCAACGCAGGTTAGTTCTGAAGGATTCGTTGCCAGAGATTTACCTGGCTAAAAGGTGAGCCACTTTCGTATGACCGGTTATCCCGAGTTGAACTCAGTTGACCAAAGTTACCTCTCTAACTCCTCAAACCTGCTTCGTAAGATACCTCTCAGCTTACCACAACCCCCACAGACAGGCAAAGATCCACAAGGAATTGTTTACAGTAGTGTATAGTGGTGAAACAAAGTAGCAAATTAACCTCCTGGTATGTTCAGTTGTACTTGCAAGTGATCAATTTGGTCTTTGCGCACACAGATAATTCCTTTCAAGATCAAGGGATTGATTCTACAGGGTTCACATTATTCAAAGACATTTAATGTTTTTCCAGAAGTGAGCTTATGTTCCTTTTGTAATTGTTTAGCATAACATTTTGATTCTCCAAGTCATCATACTGAAAACGTCACCGGTGAAATTCAAGTAGAGACAATTAAAGTAACAGCACAAGGTACGGATAAAATAAAACAATTAAAAATGACTTCAAAAGCACTCCGTCTTAAGGCCTTACCATACACAAGAGGGCAGGACACAATGGCTGTAGCATTACCTTACTGTATATGGGGAGAGATTGAAGTAAGAATATACTCTTAGACATTGACCTGATTCATATTAGCATACACAAATACCCCTTCAGCAAATTAGTCTCATTGGGGCATTAAAAAGCATGTATCCTCCATCATGTCTATATGGAATTTTTATAGATGCATAATTGTAAATGTAAACATAGGACAGGAAAGAAAACCCAATTTTAAGCCACTGTAAAAGGGAGTGGTTGGTTCCATGACAACCTGGGCATAACTGGCACTTATGTGGACAGGATGTAGCCCTACTAGGTTCTCTACCTAGTCCTAGATCACAATAGCGTATCCTAGAAAATACTACAATCAGCAGATGTCCATGTTGTGGTATGAGTAAGTATTCCTCATCACTGGAATAACAATATAAAACCTTTCACCTGGCACTAAGGTTTAACAGATACCATTTTAAAGGGCTGAGGACGCATTTTTAAAAAGACAGATAAGTCAGCGATTGAACATTGAGAGCAGGAGCAACCGACTAGGGAGAACATTCAATTGATCACTTGCAAGATATCTACAACATGTTTACACCTGATTGTAACCTTGAATCATTCACCAACCATAACACATGACTGGTGAGGTGAAGAGAGATATCTATCTATAGCCTGGGTGGTGAGCATGGATATTTCTATTGTTACCTAGCTCTGGGCTCTGGGCTGGAGCTCTACCCATGGGGGGCCTGTGCATCTTCCCCATGGCGCCTGGGTTCTGCTGGAACGCCTGGAACTCACCAGACAGGTATTCATTCACATTCTGCTGCATCAGCTTGGTCTGACCCAGGTCTGGGACCCCGGGTCTGGCTCCAGGTCGGTACTGTGATCCTGGTGTGCTGCAGTCTATGGAGGCCCCTGCCGGGTCCCCCTGGAAGGCCATGGGCAAATCCTGTGGGCCTAGACAGTCACTTTTGGCTGCTTGTAGGACGCTGCCCCATGGAACCTGCAAGTAGCGCCCGTTGGTGTAGCTTGGCATGATGCCGCCCGCTGGGCCGGTGACGGGGGGCGAGGGGGTTGTCTTGTCTGATGGGTGTTTAATGGGGAAAGATTGTGGCTGCGAGGCCAGCAGCTTTTGGGGATAGTTGTGGGTCTTGGCAGGGAAGCCAGGCCCAGAGGGGGCTTCTCTCCTTGGGTTCTTGCAGGGGTGGGCTCCATCAGGCAGGTGCTGCATGTGAGCCAGCTGGTGCTGGTTCCAGGAGCGCTGCTGTTGGATTTGCTGCTGTTGGAGCTGATGTTGCTGCTGTAACTGATGTTGTTGCTGCTGCTGGTGAACCTGTTGGAGCTGCTGTAACTGATGTTGATGCTGGTGAGCCTGTTGTAACTGCTGTAATTGCTGCTGCTGTAACTGCTGCTTCGTGTCAGTGTGGAAAGTAGGTGGCATCCTGTTCATAACAGCTATGTTGGGCTGTAGGCCATTAGCACCAGCAGGGCCCTGGGACCCCCCAGGGGCTTTCTCTGTGTGGCCCAGCAGGCAGGAGGGAAGGAGGCCAAGGTTGTGGGGTGTGTTGACCCTGGAACTGGCGTTGATGAGGAGGTTACGGCTGATGGGGCTGGGGTTGGCGATCTGGCCCTCGCACACTGAGGTGGCGCCTAGTCCGGCCCGAGCCTGGCAGAACTGGTTGATCTGGTGCACGATGCTGCTAAGGTCGGTGCCCGGCCGGTTGTGGTGCAGGGCGGCCGCCATGGACAGTGGGATGGTGGAGGTAGATACGGTTACGTTTGGTGGGACGTCTGCATCTGGCAGCTTCCTGGGGCCATAGGGGGGGCCTGGCTGGGGTTGCATGGCATTGGAAGCAGAGGGGGAGCCAGGGCCGGCACCAGAGGCCTGGGGGAGAGGCTGAGATGGGGGGAGGCCCTGGGAATGTTGCAGACTGGGTGGCTGGGCCTGGGCCACATCAGGCAGGTGTCGCAGGCCCTGGGGGAGAGGCTGTGACAGGGCCAGGCAGTGGGGGTGCTGCAGGCCCTGGGAAAGTTGCAGACTAGGTGGAGGCTGGGCCTGGGCTACGTCAGACAGGTGCCGGAGACCTTGAGCCCGAGCCTGCTGTAGTAAAGCTTGTTGGTGGGGAAGAGTCTGGTGCTGCAGAGTCGGAGGATGAAGAAGATGCTGCTGTTGTTGCTGCTGTAAGGTTTGTGGCCGAGTCTGATTTTGCTGCTGCTGCTGTAGTAAAGTCTGCGTGTGAGGCAAACTCTGCTGCCGCTGGACATTCTGCGGGTGCGCCAGATTCTGCTGTACCGTTTGCAGCTGGGACAAGCTTTGTTGCCGCTGTAAAGTTTGAGGGTGGGCCATGTTCTGTTGCTGTAAAGTTTGAGGCATATTCTGTGGCTGTGAAGTCATGGGGTGAGCCATGTTGTGCTGCTGCTGTAGAGCATGCTGTGGATGTGGGTGGCCCTGTTTCTGTGCCAATGCCTGGGGCTGGGTTTGAGACATGCCCTGGAGGTGGGGGACAGGCTGGGGGAGGTTTAAAGTGCTCTGAGCAACGTATGGCCCGCTGTGGAGGTTCATGGATTGTTTGGGAAGCAGACGGGCTCGGCTGCTGTCTGTGTCTTTGAGGACACCTTTGCCGGGTGAAGTGCAGAGGACGGCCAGGAGGCCCGCTCTGGTGCTGCTGACCTGAGACGGGTAAGGACTCTGGCGCTGGCTGGAGCTGGATGTGTCCAACCCGTTCACAGTGCGGCGGATGTGCTTCCTCTGTGGTACTTTGACACTGTTGGGGAAGATCTTTATGGTCAGAGGATTGTTGGCGACTTTCTTAGCAAAGGCATCCAATTCTGCTGGGGTTGGATAGTTGGCAGATTTCATCTTCTGTGTAGTGTCCCCTAGGATGGGAACAAGGATAGAGTGAGGGAACAAGGAATTTTAGCCTAACCAAAGTTAATTCATTCAACTAATGACTGGAAAGGATATACAACTCATTAAGTGGAAATATGAAGAGGAAACTGATTTCTCTGATGTTATAGTACTCAATTCTATCAGATAAAAACACTTACATTGCTGAAGTCCAGTGTTCATCTGCGTGTGGGAGAGAAATCGGGGGGTAGGTTCACCTGATGATGCTGGCAGACAGGCCAGCATGTCACACTTCCACTAATGCAACATGGGAAAAGCTCTCCTCACCATGCTGAGAGAGACACACACACACGTCAGCAGTCAAACACCACATTGACCATGTAAAATGACTCAGCCATAACGCTATTTATTTCCTGTACATTGTGACCTTTCTAAAATGGCAGTCAGCAATCAGCCGGCATTTGCGCCCCAGCCTTCAACAGCAAACACCCTGCCTGCAGCTAGACAGAGATAGCAGCGGGCTTAAGATGGAGATGCCTTTTCTCATTTCCCTGGGCACAGCAGGACAGACTGCATGATGGCTACCAGCTAGAGAGCCTCCAGCTGCCTTCACCAATCTCTATGTCTGCATCCCAAATTACATCCCTTTCCCTATATAGTGTACTACTTTGACCAAGGCCCATAGGGTGGTGATGAGGAAGAGGCACTCCAAAGACCCTTCGTGTCCGGAAGTAATTTAGCCATTCATTATAGTCATTGTGATCTGTAGAGCTAATATTTTCTCGAATTTTCTTGTGCCAATTACCACATGACATTCCTGGATAGCTCATTATATTAATAAAGTCTGATTTAATCAACTACAATAGTCAGTTGAAAAAAAGGTTACGGGTACAAGACTGTACATATCTGTCTGTGTTGGTAGAATCACAATTGAGGGTGCAGTATTTATGAAGTTTTGCAATGAGGATGAAAACTAGCATTCAGTTAGCCAGCTAGTTTACCCAGAGAAAACGAGCATGGGCCAACAGTAGTGTGCATGTGCACCAGCTGGGCGCACATGTACACTAGGCTAATTCAGGAAACAGATTGTAGTTTTTATTCCCTGATATAAGGAACCGGCTGCGAAAAGTATGATTAAAAAACTCAGACTAAAACGAATAAGTCAGATGACTTATATTTAAGGAGAGCAAATCGATATACAATCCCCAAATCAGCGGTAACTGTCAACAGTAGAACAAAACGATGTTTGAGTGAACCCTGAATACAGAAAATGAATGGTGAATTTCCTTCCGGACACAAACTCCTCACCACTATATAGGGCTCTGGTCAAAAGAAGTACACTATATAGGGACTAGGGTACCATTTAGGTGGGTGTGTCAATAGTTTACAATACTAAGCAATGCAGAACAGCTTTGTGTTATGTATGTAATGGTGCTTTGTCACCCAGAACCATTTTCAGTTCTGTAACGAAGCTAAATGTGACCGAATTCTGAAGTCCCAATGACGCAAGCATGATACGTCTTACACTCTAGCTGGTTAGTGTATCCAGCTGACCAGTTCTTGTAAATTATGGACATGTAGCTACAATAAATATATTCATTCTGATGACTGGGTCTACCAGAAATGTCCCTGCATCATTGCGTAAATATCAATAACACTAGTCATGCAACGTGGTTGTAGCCTAGGTAGGGCTTCTCTGATCTAGAATGCCAGGACTTGCATATTACTAGCTCGCTAGTTATGAACAAAGATAATTCTTAAATATTATCTAGCTGGTGTCATCGTTGAGCAGCATTGTCTAGTAGTCAATAGACCATTCAAAATGTAAATGAACATTAGCTAGCTACTTAGCTACTGTACTGCCAATATTTGCGTGGCAAAGAGTATATATTTTTTCAAATGTATAATATAACCCTGTAACTGTAGTTCTAAATCAGTAACGTTACTTAACTAGTTACCTTCTCGTTTAACTGTAGCCCAAGTTAATCGGTTAATAAAGAAGCAAGCCATGTAGATAGCAATGATGAATGCTAACAAGCTAGTGTTAAATACCTCGAGTCATAGCACCACAAAGCATTGAACACTTCTTTGTGCTGCTAGCGATCAGCTAGGCTAGCGATCAGCTAGGCTAACTAGCTAACGTTAGCCAGCTACTGATGGCTACTGAAGTACATTTACATTTAACATTTAAGTCATTTAGCAGACGCTCTTATCCAGAGCGACTTACAAAGTAACACTTTTTCTAAAGGAAACACCAAAAACAAATAATACGCAAAATACTTACTCCCTGCGAAGTCAAGAGAAAGGAATTTGCGAAAACGTCATTTTAGCGAGATGATCGAACATAGATATTTTGGTTGTTAGCTCAACAGTGGTTTATTTCTGGTATTTGCCTTCTGCAACAGCAACTTTGAGAACACATGCGCAGTAGGCACTCTGTGGGTTTTAGGACCTTTATTACGCATATTTTAGGTGTGCATACTCAATGCCTGACTAATATTCCTTGAGATTCCTGATGAGAAATGAAAGTGCTGAGATTCTTCCTGCAAGATGCATTAAAAACGATTTATGATAAGGATTGATTGAATGAGTGACAGGCTTTGGCTCAAATTAGTAAAGTATTGCAAGACTAACTGGGGCGGTAACCGAAAAGCGTTGGGCCAGTAACCGAAAAATTGCTGGATCGAATCCCCGAGCTGACAAGGGAAAAATCTGTCATTCTGCCCCTGAACAAGGCAGTTAAACAACGGTTCCCCGGTAGGCCGTCATTGTAAATTGGAATTTCTTAACTGACTTGCCTAGTTAAATAGAAATTTGGTTTTACATGCCATGAATGTTGCAGCTGTCCACATCGATGCAAGATACTGAATTATTAGAAGAAGAGCACAACTATGTTGTAATTTTATTAGAATGACAGATGAAGACTCAAATATGGTAATAATGTAACATTCACAAATATGTAGTCCTGTTGAAAAATAAAAACATCTACATTGACTTAAAAAAAATGGAGTGCATGAATCTCTCTATATTTGACACAACAGTAAAGTGATAATTATTTAACAAAAAGTATCCAAAAAGTAAAAAAGTATCTTTAGTGGATTGTCAAAAATAAAAGCTTAGCCAGAACAATGCATTTGGTCGTGAAGCCACAATGTAACTCAAAAATCCAAATTACAGCTGTTACACAACTGAAACTTTTTCACAGTATTGTCAAAATTACTTAGATTACAATGGCTGCAATGAAGTAGAGTCAAAACAACTTGAGGGCAGACAAAAAGAAACATAACAGTCCTTCATAAGTCGTTTTCATTTGACTAATTAAAAATAACATTACGATATGTCTTGGAGGGGGAAAGGACAAGGAAACATTTTTCCAATCCAAACATTTGAGCGCTGTTATTCTTTATAATTTGCTCAGTGCTTTTTTGTAATCTGTCCACTTACATGATAGCTGGGAGTTTTCCCATCTTGGTTTACAATTTTCCATGAACTCATGTTGAATAGTGCAAGTCACCAAATCAGTGATGGCATCCACATATATAAAAAAAAATGACCAAGATCTGCCGTTTCCCTGTCCTTGTACAAAGGGCTACTCTCCATCTTGGTTAAGATTACAACGTAAATAGTGATACTAAACAACAAGCAGAAAGTTAGTCTTTTACCTCTACGATGACTAACCACAATACAACAAAAAGCAAATAGAAATCAGATTGTGATTCAGTCTTGGAATGAGCTCAACAAACAGATCATAAACATGGAGGTAATGTGGAATGACAAGTGTAACAGTACATATACCCATTTTCACAATTATAGATAATTAAAAACAAGATAAATGACTAAATACATTGAACAGCATTGTCTAAACAGGAGTGATATCTTTCTCTGACAAGTGTATGATATACAGAGTTATCTTTAACAAAGATTACATCGTGGACAGAACCTGAAGAGCTGTCTTACATGGCTTAAAATGTACTTATATTACTATATAAAACTGCAACAAGTGTCTGTCAATGTTATAATCAAGTCACACTAATCAATTGAAACATGAAATTAAGAAAACAGAATTAACAAAATTACTTAAAAACATATCACAGCTCATATTTTTTTTAAATACCTATTCCTGTATAATAAAAATGATAAGAAGCAATGACTAGTGTTTGGCTATGAGTAACACCATTTTACTTCTTCTTGGACTCAAAAACACTTCAATATTTCACATACTGAACTTTCACCAGGACAAAAAGTTCTCTCAATAAATTACGCTACATTATTAGAATCCCACAAAGTACTTAATCTCTCCCTCAAACTTACTTCAACTTACTTCATGCCAATTCAGAAAGAGGCATCATAGCCAAAGAAACAAAAAGGACTGCCAATCAGGTTTCTGGGATGAGTATAAAAAGCCATTCTTGTTGCTATAAATGAAAATGTGTTTGGAATAATGTACTAAACAATGGTTTGCAACGTAAAACTAAATGAAAACACATGATTTCTTAAAGAGTGGGAAGAATTCCCAGTTACCCAGAGTTTTGACAAAGTAGAAGCCTAAATAAATTGAGGATAGTAAGCAGTGAGCACCTTGTTTCATGTAGCACTTGATACAACTTGTCACCTGATTGTGAAAACCCATAACTCATCATAAAGGACACAAATTAAATCAGTTAAATTAAAAGTTATATACATTAGAGTACAGTAACTTCCATAACCTATAAAATAGTCACATGAGAGCAAGAAGAGATAATTACTGAGTAATAATGAAGTGTATAATAGGCAAGGTGAGTACAACTTTAAAAGAAAATCATAGAGATTGCTCTTCTTGACAGCTGTTCACTGACATGATATGGTAAGGTAGAGACTAGAGGTTTATGAGTAAAATCAAAAAGGCTCAGTTCATGCTAAATGATAATGTCATGCGATCTACTTATTGTAAAAAGCTTCATGATTCAAAAAGTTGTGAACTCAAAAGATACATAGAGTATATAAAGGAGCAGCGGTACATGCAGATATTCTGGTCCTGTAGAAATTAAGGCACCAGAGGTTTAAAAAAATCCACTTGTTCATATTTAATAAATAAATAATAATTTCAAGGGTATTGAAGGCAGTCTATGAGAGTGCATAAAACAGAGAGTAGAAGGGAGAGATTGTTTTCAGGCCTGAGCATCAGTCATCCTCTGCAGTAGTGGGATCTGTGGAATAGGAAACAAAAAAAAATCAATTTAGGCTAGAAAGAGATATTTGTATGCTAACGTTTCATTTCACTATTTCTGAAAAATTGCATGTAGGTTGGAACAATCCAGCAGCACCAATAGGATTCTATAGGACATATTGGCTAATTCATAGAATTAGAACAGACATTACCACTCTATACAAGTCAACGTTCCATGATGGGTGTAATTATATTTCTATGGACTCACTAATCTGTGTTACCTACCATTTTCACCATGCATGTCTGGTGAACAATACTATACTGACGCTAAGTGAAGTTAGACTTCCTGTCCAGCCCCTAATTACCTTTGATAGGTCAATTCCTGTGAGGGCGCTGACGGACACAGGAAGTTCAGCCAGGAGGCGGTTCACTTCCCCCGTCACATGGTTTCCCTCCCCGCTCAGGATTACTATCTCATTGGTCCTGGCCAGCGGCGCCGCCACCTTGGCTGCAATCTAGGAAGACACGGGCACATTGAGATGTTTTTATTGTGCTCACATCACAAGACACATTTATGGTATATAATGGCATATTACATCAACAAATCATCTGACTTCTGAGTCACTTTAAAATGGTATAATCTGACACTTGTACATGCAGTCTACCACTAACACTGGCTGACAAAGATACCATAGATAACTACTGGCTGATGACTGATACTTCTGTACTTTGTCAAGTCAGAAATAAAAAGTCAAACGCCGGCATTATTACTGTTACTAGATTTTAACTGTTTATTACTGCTTTATTAGTATCAATGTTACTAGGTTTATCTGGGGGCATGTTAATGAGTGTGTCTACTGTACATCTACACATTACTACCTCAATATAAATACATCTGTATGAAGGTCTCATCAAGGCAGTAGTGATTTAATTTGATCACATCTAAACTATTCAAACGCACGCATGAATACACTGCATTTAAAACAATCAGTGCAATATGACTTATGTGACTTAATTCCATAGTCTGTTACCTTGGGCAGGGCCTCCAGGACAAGAGCAGTCTTGGCTGCCTCTCCATACTGCTGGTAGGCCTTAGCCTTCAGTCTCATCTTCTCAGCCTCAGCCTTCCCTATAGCCTCAATGGAGCCAGCCTCTGCCTCGCCTATTCTCCGGATCTTCTCTGCCTCTGCCTGGGCCGTCAGAACCTTCTTCATCCTGAAAGACACAACACACTTGTATCAGAACAACTGGGAAACTAGATTGTTTTCCAAAAGAGACAAAAAGTATCCGCTAGTTTCCAAAATAAACAATTTAATTCATATGCTATTATTGTGTAATTACCATTTTAACTGCTCACTTGATAAAAAAAACGACCTTTTTTTTTCACAGTTAAATGAAGTGCTACCAATCTACATGTGTTGAAGAATTCCAGACTCATGAGGAAATGTTTTTGTGATAGAAGACAATGCACAAAGTTGAGTGGAATCACTAGTGATCAACAGTTTGTATGTTACAGCTAGGTAAGCGTATAACGGGACTGTGGAAATGCTCTGTTATGATATAAAAGCTGTTCCCACTTCTGTCCCTCAGCCAGCTGTTGCATCTTGTATGCCTCTGCCTCGGCAGGCCTCTTCACCATGGCGATGAGCTCCTTCTCTGTGCGGGAAATCTCCTTCTCCTCAATGGTGATCTGCTTCTTCCTCTGAACCACCTCAATCTCTATCTCCTCCAGCCTGATCTTCTGCTGTTCTTTAGCTGCCTGCAGCTCATAGGCCAGCTGGGCTTCCGCTTTCTGGAGACACAGAGACAGAGAGAGACATGACCATGACGTCCATGTTGAAGCACACAGACAGAGAGACAGGATCATGACATGGCCGTCTATGTTGATAGAGGAGTTTTTATGTTGAGGTTGGCTGGAGGAAGCGTTTGGCTGCTTAGGGCTATATTTAATGTTAATTCCGGGCTCTTTGATCGCGTAAAATGTTGCATTTACTAAATTACTAACGCCTACTGCTAATTTAGACTCAGATGGACCAACATCATAGAATAACTTAGTAGACTGGAATTGCTATCGCACTGTACTCATTTAACTGACATTCAAAAGTGGAGTATGGAGTTCATGCAGACCTTGGTGTTGACTTCTTGGTTGAAAGCAGCCTTCTGCAGTTCAAGTTCTCGTTTGGAGTCTGCCATCTTTGTGTCGGCGAGGAACTTGACATCCATCATCTCCTTCTTGCACTCCGCTTCCTGGCGAGAAAGAGAGACAACGAGAGAGAGAGAAAGACAATGAGAGAGAGAGAGAGAAAGACAATGAGAGAGAGAAGAGATTTGAATGTACATGAGAGAGAGAGAGGGCGAAAGGATGAGGAGAGAGAAAGTAATAAAATGAGCTTACAAACCTTTCAAATGAAATGTATGTACATTAATACATTAATATAGAAATAATTGCCCCTCTCGAATTTTTTAATTTATTGAATCTTACTCTTATCCCAGCATCCCTTTCTGCCTCTGCCACACCGATGTCTGCATCCCTCTGAACTGCTGCTGTCTGAGTTTTCATTAACCTTTGACTATTGGATGTTCTTATAGGCACTTTAGTATTGCCAGTGTAACAGTATAGCTTCCGTCCCTCTCCGCTCCTACCTGGGCTCGAACCAGGAACACAACGACAACAGCCACCCTCGAAGCAGCGTTACCCATCGCTCACAAAAGCCGCGGCCTTGCAGAGCAAGGGGAACAACCACTCCAAGTCTCAGAGCGAGTGACGTTTAAAACGCTATTAGCGCGCACCCCGCTAACAAGCTAGCCATTTCACATCGGTTACACGAGCCTAATCTCGGGAGTTGATAGGCTTGAAGTCTAAACAGCTGCTGGCAAACGCACGAAAGTGCTGTTTGAATGAATGCTTACGAGCCTGCTGGTGCCTACCATCGCTCAGACTGCTCTATCAAATCATAGACTTAGTTATAACATGATAACACACAGAAATACGAGCCTTAGGTCATTAATATGGCCGAATCTGGAACTATCATCTCGAACAGCGCTGGCAAACGCACGAAAGTGCTGTTTGAATGAATGCTTACGAGCCTGCTGGTGCCTACCATCGCTCAGACTGCTCTATCAAATCATAGACTTAGTTATAACATGATAAACACACAGAATACGAGCCTTAGGTCATTAATATGGCCGAATCTGGAAACTATCATCTCGAAAACAAGATGTTTATTCTTTCAGTGAAATACGGAACCGTTCGCGTATTTTATCTAACGGGTGCCATCCATAAGTCTAAATATTCCTGTTACGTTGCACAACCTTCAATGTTATGTCATAATTACGTAAAATTCTGGCAAATTAGGCGGCCCAAACTGTTGCATATACCCTGACTCTGCGTGCAATGAACGCAAGAGAAGTGACACAATTTCACCTGGTTAATATTGCCTGCTAACCTGGATTTCTTTTAGCTAAATATGCAGGGTTAAAAATATATACTTCTGTGTATTGATTTTAAGAAAGGCATTGATGTTTTGGTTAAGTACACATTGGAGCAACGATACGCACCGCATCGATTATATGCAACGCGGACACGCTAGATAAACTAGTAATATCATCAACCATGTGTAGTTAACTAGTGATTATGGTTGATTGTTTTTTATAAGATAAGTTTAATGCTAGCTAGCAACTTACCTTGGCTTACTGCATTCGCGTAACAGGAGTCCCCTCGTGGAGTGCAATGAGAGGCAGGTGGTTAGAGCATTGGACTAGTTAACTGTAAGGTTGCAAGATGAGCCCCTGACGAGGCAGTTAACCCACCGTTCCTAGGCCGTCATTGAAAATAGAATGTGTTCTTAACTGACTTGCCTAGTTAAATAAAGATTAAATAAGGTGTAAAAAAAAATATATATATATAAAAATCGGCCAAATCGGTGTCCAAAAATACCGATTTCCAATTGTTATGGAAAACTTGAAATCGGCCCTAATTAATCGGTCGACCTCTAGTCTTAACCATTTGCAACACAGCTCACACTGGGGTTTGCTTAGTCTGATGTGAATTTCATCAGGAGTTGGTTTATACGTAACAGTAGAAAAGGGTGGTCCATGGCGCCTAATGAGGTGGCTGGCTCCTGGGGGTGTGACCACTGACTAGTTAATCTTTATATGAAAATCCATACTGATTTAGAAGGTCAATATCACATTACATCTTTTCACAAATAGTTTCATGTTTAATCACATACTTTTCACAATATTTAGATGTAACCTGGCAGCTGGGAAATGTACACTTTAAGAGATACCGTTATGTGTGTTTCCTGTTCTTCATGAGATCATCAAATGAAACACACTTGTCATAACTGTCCCTTAAGTGTCCACGGATTATTCTCAAAAGTAGCCATATGGTTTAATTCTCTCATTTTGGGGATTAGGAGTTTGGCCAAGTCTCTGTTCTGGGAGACACCTCTCTCCAATACTGCATGGTAGTTTCTACCCGGTATTTACGACCGGAGGTGATAAACCTGGATTAGGAGAGTGTGAGAGAGGGGGGAAGCCATGATCTACACCCAGAAAGGGCAATGTCATGACAAGCTCTTCACTGCAAGTGCGACAATGAATTAGATGTTATTACATGTTGATGTTGGACATTTTATTTACGTTTTTGTTCCCTCAAGTATCTCTGGTAGTGTATGGTAATCTGAGCTACTGTGTGTGTGTGTTGTAGGATGTCTATGATAAAGTGGACTACCTGAGCTCACTGGGGAAGG
>NC_036841.1:3302943-3364056 GCF_002910315.2 Salvelinus sp. IW2-2015
TAAAACAAAAATCCAGAAAATCACATTGTATGATTTTTAAGTAATAATTTGCATTTTATTGCAAGACATAAGTATTTGATCACCTTCCAACCAGTAAGAATTCCGGCTCTCACAGACCTGTTAGTTTTTCTTTAAGAAGCCCTCCTGTTCTCCACTCATTACCTGTATTAACTGCACCTGTTTGAACTCGTTACCTGTATAAAAGACACCTGTCCACACACTCAATCAAACAGACTCCAACCTCTCCACAATGGCCAAGACCAGAGAGCTGTGTAAGGACATCAGGGATAAAATTGTAGACCTGCACAAGGCTGGGATGGGCTACAGGACAATTTTTTTTATTTATTTATTTAACCTTTATTTAACCAGGTAGGCAAATTGAGAACACGTTCTCATTTACAATTGCGACCTGGCCAAGATAAAGCAAAGCAGTTCGACACATACAACAACACATAGTTACACATGAAGTAAAACAAACATATAGTCAATAATACAGTGAAAAAAAATAAGTCTATATACAATGTGAGCAAGTGAGGTGAGATAAGGGAGGTGAAGGCAAACAAATATATGTATAAATAAATAAATAAATAAATAAAAATATAAAAAGCCATGATTCCGTCTCTCACAGTTGAAGTGTACCTATGATAAAAATTACAGACCTCTACATGCTTTGTAAGTAGGAAAACCTGCAAAATCGGCAGTGTATCAAATACTTGTTCTCCCCACTGTATATAAAAAATTCGGCAGATTAATCGGTATCGGCTTTTTTTGGTCATCCAATAATCGGTATCGGTATTGGCGTTGAAAAATCATAATCGGTCGACCTCTAGTTAAGACCACGCAAACCCCAGTGTAAGCTAAGGTAGCAAATGGTTGAATCTCTAAGACCAAAACATGCCGGGTGATGCTGGTGTGTGAAGTGGTTTAAACTACAACTCTACCAAAGGACAGGACTATACCACGTGGAGCATTGGCTACATGGCTGGAAATGGTTAAACAGACTATCGATCCCTACAGAATAAGAGCAAATCTTAGATGTATAATTACTAATCCGCAGCTAGAAATGACGTAAACCTAGAACGAGAATACCAACAACCGCCGAAACATCTATTCTAGGAGAACATTCCCGAATGGTACTCTTTAGTATCCATTCTAACAACCACAAAATACTTTAATCTTCAGGGAAACGCATCCAGAGAGACTGATGAACTCTCCAGCAGACGGACCGGATTCCAACAGAGAAGACAACAATGACATACGGGCGTAAATATATACTTCCAATTATTTTCGAATGAGCAACCGTTCATGTGCGAAGGATTAGCATTTCAATTAATATAAATATAGACTGTGTGTAATGAATCTATTTTGTCTTTCCCGCTCTCAGTATCACCCTTCCCTTTTGTCTACCAAACTGTCATATCGGCTTTACACACTAGGGACTTTCCTATCATTGTTAGTAACCAATATCTACTGTTTGTTATGTATTTCTGTGATTTGATTAGTTAGTAAATAAATAATTAAGCCAATTTGTATATCGCTGATTCATAATTTATGCTAGTGTTCGTGCAGATAACCAAGAATTTTACGACATTCAGATGAGACTGATAGAATGTAAAGAATAATTAATGATTGATTGCTATAAAAGATCTTTAAGAGTGGATTCGGGAGATAGCCTCTCTATATAAACTAATGCTTCAGTGGTGCTCCAACTTCCTAGTTAATTAAGTTTACATGATTAGTTTAATCACGTAATAATAATTACACATAAGGAATTGATTTGAAAATAGCATGTCATCTCATTTAACCATACTAGAGACACGACAAGCTGCTAATAAAAAGTGGATCTCATTGACGGGGACTGTGACAGTCTAGGCTAACGGCTATTAGAACAACTACCAATCCACATTACTCAATCCTAATCAACAACGGTAAAGACTAGTTAAGTGGAGTCGCCTCCCAAACAGGTTTACATCATCCATTAAATGCCATAGGATAAAACACACAAAAAAAAAAAAAAAACATTCAAATAAAAACTTGTGTTTAACTGCATTTACCCTCCACACTTCATGGCACCACCAATTGACTCACCTTGATAGTGAAGCTGAGGATCTCAATGCCCATCCTGCCCACGTCGGGCGCTGCCACCTCCCTCACCAGCTGGGCAAACTTGTCCCTGTCCTGGTAGATTTGCTCCACCGTCAGTGTACCTGGGGAGAGGGAAGAGCAGAAGAGCCTGTCAGTCTCTACAACACTGGATATAGACCTACTTCACTTAATTAAGGCTATCCCACATGGTAGTCAAATAATCACTGAAATTCATGGGTATTTACAAAGATAAAATGCATTGATAAAAACACATAGATCTCTAAAGTCATCATCATCATCATAAAGTAAGACATGATAAAATATCATAATACAGAACATATAACGTTTACTTTTCAATAGTGCAGTCTATATTCTCAGATTTCATGTTTGTGGTTTTAGAAGTTACCCTTTCACACATTCAGGCTCTCATTACATTGACTGTCATTTCTACTTTTTCTAAATTAAAATAATTTAGACAGGCTATATTTAGTACAAAGCTTGAACAAACTGTTTGAAAAGCTRCCCATCTGCAATTCTTTGTTGTTGAAAAACTACTCATCAGCAAAACCCATGTGTATGTGTGTGTGGGACGCTGAGGTTTAGCCACTGATTTACATCAGCTAACAGAACAAAGCTGACAACAACCAACTGAAATCAACAGAAGACCATAATATAAAAAACATATTTTACTTTGGAGAGATTCTCCTCACCTAGAATTGAGCGTAAATGTCCCTCCAAGGTTTGCAAAACCACTCCTTTGATTTCGGGGACGGATTTGCCCAAAAACTGCTCGCAAGCAATTGCCAAAAGATCATGATCTGTCATCACTTTGATCTGGAGAAGAGATGAAGGAGAGATTCGGAAAGACTGTGGCYTGGTTGCATACGCAAATATGAATCACTGTGATTTAACAACTTGATCTACGGCTGTAAGTTAGTTTACACAAAGAGCTCGCTACAGCTGCAGTTTGTAAACTGGTATGCTACAATGAGATATTAAAATCAATAACAATTAAAGTTATAAATATTTTCCAATTCAATGGTGTCGGTTTTATACAACTGAMGAAACGATACTTTGGCACTGTTTTCACTGACAACACATTTTGCGAGACAAATTATGGGAGGTATGTCATGGTGGTGACTAGTCTGTTTCCAGCAGTTTAATTTTTTTTTTTTTACCTGTGCCACCCCAGTGACAGTGATGGCGACCCCCTCTGCAGTCTCAACATCCTCACACTTGGGTTGGAGTGTCATAATCTCCAGTGTAATCCTATATGAGGGAAAAAAATGTATTTTAGTTAATGCAGACCTTAAATTAAAGKGGCAACCTGCAGTTGAAACAATAACGACACGTTCTCTCCACTGTTTCGGAAAAAAGCTAAGGGATGGGGCTGTAGAAATGCAACCACTCAAATTCATARACAGAGCTATGGATAYAAGGAGTGACCATCCATGATTTCAAAATTATAGTTTTAACCATCTTGTGAGGCTATAGTATACAGTGTTTGTTTACATTCACTTTGTTTACAAACATAGTAAAACAAGCTTAAATTTTGGGTTCTGATGGAGTACGACAGTTGAACTAAGCTCATGAGGCCTTTATAAGTTAAATTATTCAAGAATCAATGGTTACATATCATTAACCAAAAATGGATATAGCAACTGCAGAAAAACACTCGGCATCAGTATTATGTGACAATGTTGTCACTAACAACACATCAGGAGAAGAAATAATGGAATAATTTGGAGGCTCAGCTGAAATATTGTTATCTTATCTCATCATTGAATAAATATCATTGGGAAGTCACATGAGGAGTTTCACAATGGCAACATTTCAGTCATGGAATATTTCTATAGCGGAACGTTTATTGTTTCTGGAGATTTACTACTTCTATTGCYACCACTTCCTTGACACGCCCTAAACGACTAGTGACTAGTTACTGGCTATTGAGCAAAAATAACCTGAAGAAACYCTAAACAAAACATTGCATGCTTTCATGTAAACGCAGGGGATAATGCCTTACAGTCAGTTAATAAACAGAAGACAGCACCTAACCTACTGTGAAAAAGGGTAAGAATGGGGCCAGGTGACACACGGGGAAAAAGGCAGAATAGTGAATGTGTAATGTAGTGTAAGGTGGGGCCAAGTGTCCTTTGCCATGTTTCCATTTGAAACATCCAGAATTCATTAACACAATGTAGGTCAGTCAGGAAAGTGTGGCAAAGAATAAAATAATAGTCTTCCACACACACACCTCCTGGCTGATTTTTAGTCTGCAGATGATTGGTGTGTTTACTGAATTATAGGCTATCATTGTGGAAATCTACGATAGCTGAAAAACCTGTTGGAGCTGTGTCCATAAATGATTGTGKGTTTCTAAACCTCAGGCAGCCCTTTTATCCAATTTAGTATTTGYATGGAAACGTCTTATTTATCCATTGAAGAAATAAAACAAGCCTCCTCCAGACCATTTGCAAAACAACCCATGATTGCTGATAGACTGATGAAGACAATTCTATAGCATACCATGACATCGTCATCAACGGTCTCACCTTTGAATGTCAGTGATGAGCCACCAGGCCCAGGCCCAGCCCCCCACCATGTAGGTCTTCTCATCTGAGCCACAACAGGCACCTGAGAAATGAAAAAGACAAGATTTCCATCAGGGAATGACTATCATTCATCAGCACTCATTACTGATGCTCAGTTGACACCCTTCTTAGTTGTTACCACAACAATTCCTTTGTCTTGGTGCCATGCAATAGCGTTGGTTACTACAGGGCCAAATGTAAAACATGTAGGTATAAGCTACTCATAGACTTCTATAAGGGTAGGCTACATGATTACATAGCATTCTGTATAATTTCCCTGCAAGCTAAGAAATCCCTTGGCCTTGCACTTGGTAGCTAAGTGAGGATCATATTACAGTGTACATAACTAAGGAAGTAGTAACTCAAACAATCAAAACATGGAAGTGTTGGTATCACTTAGCTCATTCAAAACTATAATTTTGACCTAAAATATTTTTGTCCCTCATAGGTTTACACCAGAGAGATGATGACACTCCAAACCAAGTGTGTGGAAGTTGAGACAGCAGGGGGGGGGGGGGTGTTACCATCCCTGTCACTGGGGTGGCACATGTAAAAAAAGAAAAAAAGAACCTGTCCATAGCCCGCTTCTCAGGCATGTTGCATGACTGTTATTTGGAATTGTGGTAAAGGCCACCAGCTGGAAAGAGACTAGTTACCACATTGCATTAACAAGGCTTGCATCCCAGTTCAGCAACATTAAAGTGACTGTGTTTCCAGAATTCAAATCAAATTGAATTTGTCACATGCTCCGAATAAAACAGGTGTAGACCTTACCATGAAATGCTTACTTACAAGTTCAAGAAATATCCTGCTAAGCATTCAAAATGTAATGAGTACTTTTGGTTGTCAGGGAAAATGGAGTWAAAAGTACAATATTTTCTTTAGGAATGTAGTGAAGTAAAAGTTATCAAAAATATAAATAGTAATGTACAGATACCCCCAAAAACGACGTAAGTAGTACTTTAATGTATTTTTACATAAGTACTTTACACCACTGCCATTTTCAAAGGTAGACTGGTCCTGGCAGCTAAATCAATCAAATAATCAATCTATCGATTCTCAAATGCGATACAGTTCTAGAAACAAATACTTTTACTTTCATATCACATCTACATTTCACAAATGCAAAATACACACTTTATTGTACACTGTTTTAACCGGCTTTACCATAGTTGCAGCCGACAATATTTTTCAGTTACAATATGTTTCTGGCGACCTTCTTCGGTTACACACAGGTGTTCGGAGCACGCGAGTAAGCTAATTAGTACAGGTGGTCCCTCTGTCTTTCTAATTAGCATAGGTTGTCCCTCTGTCTTTCTAATTAGNGTCTTTCTAATTAGCATAGGTTGTCCCTCTGTCTTTCTAATTAGCATAGGTTGTCCCTCTGTCTTTCTAATTAGCATAGGTTGTCCCTCTGTCTTCCGTAAACAGTAAACACGTGTTTTAACATAGAGATATGGCTGTGTGGGAACAATAACCCTATAAAAAAGGTGTGTATCAACTTAACATTTTCCTTTTTCAAAATTATTTTATATGAAAGATCAAGTCCTTCTGCTTCCAAAATCCTACCACAATCAATGCGTGTTAATGTTCAGACAGAGTTGCTTTCAACAAAACTCTCCACAGAAGACGCCTTCCTCCAATGACTCGTGTGTGTAATGTAATAGAACTGAGAGACATGATCAAGGGCTAGTAACAACCTAACTAACTACGTTAGTGAAGCGATATGACTTGTTATGTTGTTTATCCGTCGAGCAAAATCAATGCAATCACCGTTTCATTAACTAGCTAATCAATCAAATGTATTTATAAAGCCCTTCTTACATCAGCTGATGTTACAAAGTGCTGTACAGAAACCCAGCCTAAAACTCCAAACAGCAAGCAATGCAGGCGTAGAAGCACTATACATTAACTGAACCGTTTGTAAACGAATAGGTTAACAAAATAACCATATATTAACAATTAAGCTTGTATGATAGCAAGCTAGCTACGTTAGCTTCCTAGCTACAGTAGCATGGCAGGAAGGGGGGACACCTACCAGAGACAACCACGGCTTCATTTGGTCCAACTGTAAGGCAGCTACCCATCTTCTTCTGGTGATATAATCTCTCAAATATACGTGAAAGCCTTCTGTATTGTAATATATATTGGTTGTGTGGTTAAATGTCTCTCAATTCGATTAAAAACAGTAAACATTCACAGCGTCTTTGCCACCTTCCTATTAAATCTCCTGTAAGCCCCCGCCCCAAATCAAGACGGTGACGTATTCTAGCTAGAAGCTAACGTTTGTCAACACGACATGCCCTGCCCACTTCATGGGTCTCTCTCCCTTCGCATGCAGTGTACTAGTAGCCACTAGGTAGTAGTAGTTTCTATTGATAAAGAAGGAAATATACTCTCTTACAGAAAGTTCTTAGAAACATATAACTTCCCAATACATTATAAAGATTGTAATTCTATATGCAAAGCAATACCTTCAGGACTTACTCAATTAATTAAATCTAATTTGTGTTTTGTGTTTTGGAGAACATGTCAAGATAGATGCACAATTTATATTAGAAGATTGCCCCCTGCCGGATAAGAAATGTAATAATACTTTCATAAGATAACTTAAAAAATATATATATTTTGATTTCATCTTTATTTAACCAGGTAGGCCAGTTGAGAACAAGTTCTCATTTACAACTGCGACCTGGCCAAGATAACGCAAAGCAGTGCGACAAAAACAACACAGAGTTACACATGTGATAAACAAACGTTCAGTCAATAACACACTAGAAAATCTATTAGCAATGTGTGCAAATGTAGTAAGATTAGGGAGGTAAGGCAACAAATAGGCCATAGTGGTGAAATAATTACAATTTAGCAATTAAACACTGGAGTGATAGATGTGCAGATGATGATGTGCAAGTAGAGATACTGGGGTGCAAAGGAGCAAAAAAACTAAACAATATGGGGATGAGGTAGTTGGGTGGGGTATTTACAGATGGGCTGTGTACAGGTGCAATGATCKGTAAGCTGCTCTGACAGCTGATGCTTAAAGTTAGTGAGGGAGATATAAGACTCCAGTTCCAGTGATTTTTGCAATTCGTTCCAGTCATTGGCAGCAGAGAACTGAAAGGAAAGGCAGTCAACGGAGGAGTTGGCTTTGAGGATGACCAGTGAAATATACCTGCTGGAGCGCGTGCTACGGGTGGGTGCTGMTGTGGTGACCAGTGAGCTGAGATAAGACGGGCTTTACCTAGAAAAGACTTACAGAGGACCTGGAGCCAGTGGGCTTGGCGACGAATATGAAGCGAGGGCTAGCCAACGAGAACATACATGTCCCTATTTGTGGTGAGTTGGTACAGCCTATCCCGACTCCCTGTGATCCCTGCTTACCACCTACAGAGCGATATTCGAGGAATCCTGGTGCCTGCCGGAGTTTTCTTTCTCAGTGCTTGCTTATTTTTGAGATACAGCCATCTTCGTTTTCTTCAGACCGATCGAAGATAGCGTATATAATTACGCTAATGTCGGGAAGGGTGCTCTTCTGGGCTACAGCAGTTTGGGAACAACAATCTGCCATCTGGAGGAATTCATGGCAGAGGTGAGAAGTTTGAGTCTCCGGTATCCGGGAGAAAGGCGGCCAGCCAACTGCTTGATTTACGTCAAAACTCCCGTAGTGTGGCAAACTACGCGGTGGGCTTTCGCACGTTGGCCGCTGAGAGTGACTTGAATCCGGAGTCTCTTTTTGATACTTTTCTGCACAGATTATCTGAGGAGGTTAAGGATGAGCTAGCTGTTTCCTGTCTCTCTGTGGCAGTTTGTCTTGTATGTTTCCATGTCCACAACCATTCTCTTGCCAACCCCTTTGGAGTAATAAACATTGTAAGACTCCAACCATCTGCCTCCTGTCTGCATTTGGGTCTCGGCATGAAAAGAGTGTCCTCTACTGTGCATGTTGTAGGGGCCATTTCCGTCTGCTTATGTCGATGGCTTATGTCTCATTTAATCAAGTGTTGTGAATATATTGTCTGTCTAGGGCTGTTTTAACTTCGTCATTTGTAAACTAGTGTGACGCACTCAGGCGTAGTGGGTGCGGAGTCAGGCGCAGGAGGCTGAAGGTACAGAATAGTGCTTTTATTACGGCACAAGGAAAATCGTACACGCCAAAATGCCGGGCGCACAATCACGATTAGCCCAAAAACAGTATCCAACTAGTCCAGAGAAAAACCCAACACGAAACACACTGCCACACATAAACACAGTGGAAAAATAAGCCTGCACAAAGAGCAGGCGGGCCTACCGGCTTAAATAGCCCAACTAAAAACCTAAACAAGAAACAGGTGAAACCAATAAGACAAAACGAACAGAAAAGGGAAAAGGGATCGGTGGCAGCTAGTAGACCGGTGACGACGACTGCCGAGCGCCGCCCGAACAGGAAGAGGAGCCACCTTCGGTAGGAGTCGTGACAACTAGGTGCACTCTCACATGGGGTTAGGTCACTGGTCACGTGTGTGTATATAAGTACACAGGTGACCAGGACATGTTAGCACAGCATGAATACACCTCTGTGCTTTTGTACAGTAAATTATTTTACATTCTCCAATAAATAGTTTACTCAACTAAAGAAATACATCTGGATAGGCAATTCTATGTGTATGTGTAATGGGGCTTTTGGGTGCCTAGTAGTATTAATGTATAATATCAGCTCTAGGCCTACTGAAGTTGAGCTGAGTCTGCTGAGTGCCATGCCATATCATATTGTTTGTGTGCCACCCTGTGATCAATCTATAAAAGCTCTTTATTGACATTGTTTCATAGAGTACTGTACCACATTGTTTTCATAGACAGGTGTAGGCCATTGTCATCAGCATCAAAATTCTTGCAACTAATGGATAATTCCAATGAGCTCATCTTATACTATCTGGTAGTAGTATGCTATTTCAATACACTTTCCACACTTCTAAGCCGAGCTGACCCGAGCCAAGCTGTACTTGGATGGCCCGGAAACGCATTCACGATCATAGACTACTATTGCCAACTGTAGTCTGCTTTGCTGGCTCTATTTTTCAGCACAGTTCCAGCAACAAGCTGGACCTGTGCTGAAAAGGAGATATCAGACCCAGCAAAGTAGCCTACAGTTGGCAACACCAGTCTACAATAGCGTGAAATATTCTGTCTAAATTCTTGTCATTTTCCCCACCTAGCCCCCTCAATAGTTAATTTGCCAGCCAGTGGAGTGGGTGAATCAGAATATGCAGGGCAACAGCCTGCCTGTCTGCTCAACATTAATCCCAAACTTCTATGCCTTTAAACATACAGTACCAGTCAAAAGTTTAGACATTCTACATTGTAGAATAAAATTGAAGATATCAAAACTTTGAAATAGCACATGAAATCAAATAGTAACCAAAAAAGTGTTGAACAAATCAAAATTTATTTTATATTTGAGATTCTTCAAAGTAGACACCCTTTGCATTGTTGACAGCGTTGCACACTCTTGGCATTCTCTCAACCAACTTAATCAGGTAGTCGCCTGGAATGCATTTCAATTAACGTGTGCCTTGTTAAGTTAATTTGTGGAATTTCTTAACGCCTTTATGCGTTTCAGCCAATCATTTGTGTTGTGACAAAGTAGGGTTGGTATACAGAAGATGGCCCTATTTGGTAAAAGACCAAGTCCATATTATGGCAAGAACAGCTCAAATAAGCAAAGAGAAATGACAGTCCATCATTACTTTAAGTCATGAAGGTCAGTCAATCCGGAACATTTCAAGAACTCTTGCAGTCGCAAGAACCATCAAGCGCTATGATGAACCTGCTCTCAAGAGGACTGCCACAGGAAAGGAAGACCCAGAGTTACCTCTGCTGCAGAGGATAAGTTCATTAGAGTTACCAGCCTCAGAGAAATGGGCAATTAACTGCACATCACATTGCACCTCACAGAGTTCATATAACAGACACATCTCAACATCAACTGTTCAGAGGAGACTGGGTGAATCAGGCCTTCATGGTTGAATTGATGCAAAGAACCCACTACCAAAGCACACCAACAATAAGAAGAGACTTGCTTGGTCCAAGAAACACAAGCAATCGACATTAGATCGGTGGAAATCTGTCCTTTGGTCTGATGAGTCCAAATTTGAAATTTTTGGTTCCAACCGCCAAGTCTTTGTGAGACGCAGAGTAGGTGAACGGATGATCTCCGCATGTGTGGTTCCCACCGTGAAGCATGGAGGAGGAGGTGTGATGGTGTGGGGGTGCTTTGCTGGTGACACTGTTGGTGATTTATTTAGAATTCAAGGCACACTTAACCAGCATGGCTACCACAGCATTCTGCAGCGATATGCCATCCCATCTGGTTTGCGCTTAGTGGGACTATCATTTGTTTTTCAACAGGACAATGACAGAAAACACACCTCCAGGCTGTGTAAGGGCTATTTGACCAAGAAGGAGAGTGATGGAGTGCTGCATCAGATGACCTGGCCTCCACAATCACCCGACCTCAACACAATTGAGATGGTTTGGGATGAGTTGAACTGAGTGAAGGAGAGTGAGTGAAGTGAAGAGAAGAAAAGCAGCCAACAAGTGCTCAGCATATGTGGGAACTCCTTCAACTCCTTCAAAACAGTTGGAAAAGCATTCCACTACCTSATGAAGCTGGTTGAGGAAATGAAAAGCTGTCATCATGGCAAAGGGGTGGCAACTTTAAAGAATCTAAAATATATAACACTTTTTTGGTTACTACATGGTTCCGTATGTGTTATTTCATAGTTTTGACGTCTTCACAATTATTCTGCAATGTAGAAAATAGTAAAAAATAAAGAAAAAGCCTTGAATGAGTAGGTGTCCAAACTTTTGACTGGTACTGTATGTCTTCCAGGAGAGGCATTAAAATAATCCCAGCACTAGTAAAGAGAAGAGAGAAGAGAAGCAGAACCTGATCTGGCTTTGTTCTCCTTTTTGTTAAAGCCCACAACAATACGTCTGCTACTCTTCTAATGTGCGGCGTTCGCAGTCGGTTTGGTTGCCTTGCCTGCCTTCTCTCACAGAAACAGAGAGAGGAGCAGGAGCTCTCGGATAAATATTTACCGTAATTACTTTCACTCCACCATGTCACGCCCTGACCTTAATATTCTTTGTTTTCTTTATTATTTTTGGTTAGGTCAGGGTGTGACAAGGGTGATATATGTTTTTTGTCCTGTCTAGGGTTTTTGTATGTTTATGGGGTTGGTACTAGTCTAGGTGTTTTGTATGTCTATGGTTGCCTAGATTGGTTCTCAATTAGAGGCAGCTGTTTATCGTTGTCTCTGATTGGGAACCATATTTAGGCAGCCATATTCCTTGAGTATTTCGTGGGTGATTGTCTATGGTTAGTTGCCTGTGTCAGCACTATTATTATTATATACCTTCACGTTGTTTTTGTATAGTTCGTTCAGTGTTCTTTCTTCATTRAAGAAGATGTACTCAAATCACGCTGCGCTTTGGTCTCATCACTATAACGAACGTGACACACCACCACTAAGAGAGAGAGAGAGAGAGGGAAAGATGGCAGCCAATGTTGCATTAACGACCACTTGTGCAGTGGCAGCAATTATCAAGTGCAACACTGCAGTTATCGGCCTATCCACCATCATCAGGATTACACAGGCACTTACATGTATTTCCTGGAGGAAGGGAGAATGGCGTATCTGTCCCTGTGGAAACCTTTTAGAGATGTCATTATTTATTTATTTGCAGTGCACAGAGCTGTGGGATTGATTCATGGAATTTGCATTGCAGAGACACTATAAAAGTTGCGTTGTTGCAACTTCTAGCTCTTGTTCCCACTGTTTGAATGTCCTAGACCATCCCCCCCGAAGAACACACACACATACACACACACATTCTAAAACACCCCACACACATTTGAAAGTTTCCACCCCTACAACCACAGTAAATATCCAATCTGTTGTCCTCAATGCTGCAGTTTAGTACGTGGACACCCATTCAAATTAGTGGATTCTGCTATTTCAGCCACACCTGTTGCTGACAGATGTATAAAATCGAGCACACAGCCATGAATCTCCATAGACAAACATTTCCAGTAGAATGGCCTTACTGAAGAGCTCAGTGACTTTAAACGTGGCACCGTCAAAGGATGCCACCTTTCCAACAAGTCAGGTCGCCAAGTTTCTGCCCTGCTAGAGCAAGTCAACTGTAAGTGATGTTACTGTGAAGTGGAAATGTCTGGGAACAACGGCTTCTTGTGCTGAAGCACGTAGCGCGTAAAAATCGTCTGTCCTCAGTTGCAACACTCACTACCGAGTTCCAAACTGCCTCTGGAAGCAAAGTCAGCACAAGAACTGTTCGTCGGGAGCTTCATAAAATGGGTTTCCATGGCTGAGCAGCAGTACACAAGCCTGAGATCACCATGTGCGATGCCAAGCATCGGCTGGAGTGGTGTAAAGCTCGCCGCCATTGGACATCCGCCAAACTGCGTTCCTGCCCCAATAAATAGTGACAACTGTAAAGTTTGGTGGATAAAGAATAATGGTCTGGGGCTGTTTTTCATGGTTCGGGTTATACCCCTTAGTTCCAGTGAAAAGAGATCTTAACGCTACAGCATACAATGACATTCTAGACGATTCTGTGCATCCAACTTTGTGACAACAGTTTGGGGAAGCCCCTTTCCTGTTTCAACATGACAATGCCCCCATGCACAAAGCGAGGTCCCTACAGAAATGGTTTGTCGAGATCGGTTGTGGAAGAACTTGACTGGCCTGCACATACCCTGACCTCAACCCCATCGAATACCTTTGGGATGAATTGGAACGCCAACTGCGAGCCAGGCCTAATCGCCCGACATCAGTGCACAACCTCACTAATGCTCTTGTGGCTGAATGGAAGAAAGTCCCCGCAGCAATGTTTCAACATCTAGTGGAAAGCCTTCCCAGAAGAGTGGAGGCTGTGATAGCAGCAAAGGGGAGACCAACTCCATATTAATGCCGAGGATTTTGGAATGAGAAGTTCGACGAGCAGGTGTCCACATACCTTTGGTCATGTAGTGAATCTTTCCTCTCTAATACTCAGGCTACTCCATACTGCTGCATGGGAACAGACTTCTAAGAGCATTGTCGTGTCTTTTATCAAGTCCATTATCAATGTGTAATTATTATTATGTGATTAACCTAATCATGTAAACTTTAATTAACTAGGAAGTCGGGGCACCACGGGAAAATGTTTATAGAGTCTCTATTTCCCGAATCGACTCTTCAGATATTTTATATCTTATCAAAACAGTCGCTTATTAATGAATTATTATTACCTCATCAGTTCTCATTACTGAACGTCGCAAACCCTTGGATAACTGCACGAACGCTAGCCTAAATGATGAATCACCGATATACAAGTCGGATTAATTATTTATTTACTAGCTAACTAAATAATCACAGAAATACATAACAAACAAACAGTAGATATTTGGGTTGCTACATGATACAAAGAAAAAGTCCCCAGCGGATGAAGCCGATATGACGGCTTGGTAGACAAAGGAAAGGGGTGGGGCCTGAGAAAGCGGGAAAGACTAAATGGATTCACTACACACAGTTGATAATTATATTCATTGAAATGCTAATTCTTTGCACATGAACAGCCGCTCATTCGAGAATAATTGCAATGTATATATTTACGCCCATATGCCGTTGTTGTCTTCTCTGTTGGAATCGCCGGTCCGTCTGCTTGAGAATCAGTTCATCAGAGAGTCTCTGGTTAACTTCCCCAGAAGTCACAATGTCCTTTGTGGTTGTAGCTTTCTCCGCGGCTCTGGATAGTGTCTGTTGTAATGGATACGTCAGGTCTACAGATGGTCGTTGCATAGAATAGACGCTTCCGCGGTTGTCGGTATTCTTGTACTAGATTTACGTAATTTCCAGGTGCAGACGAGTAATTATACGTCTAGGATTTACTCTTATTCTGTAGTGATCGATAGTCTCAGAGTTGAACCATTTCCAGCCGTGTAGCCAAAAATACAGCTGTATGGTYTCCGTGGCCTATAGAGTTGTAGTTCTTAACCATTTCAACATGTAGCATCAGCTCCATATTTTCTGGTCTAATGTACATTTTGTCAGGAGTGGGTTTTATACACTTCTGAGAAAAGGGTGGTCCATGACGCCGACGTAATGTCTATGCTCACGTGGGCGTGGCCATTGATTTGGTTAACTTTATATGAAAACCCATATTTTCTCATTTAGAAGGTTAACATCACATTACATTTTTTTTTATTTTTTTATTTAACCTTTATTTAACCAGGTAGGCAAATTGAGAACACGTTCTCATTTACAATTGCGACCTGGCCAAGATAAGACATCTTTTCACAAATAGTTTCATGTTTAATCACATGCATTTCACAATATTTAGATGTAAACCTGACAGCTGGGAAATGTACACTTTAAGAGATACAGTTACATGTGTTTCCTGTCCTTCAGGGTTTCTACTTCCGGCGCCGACAGAGATGGCCGCCTCGCTTCGCGTTCCTAGGAAACTATGTAGTATTTWGTTTTTTTTACGTGTTATTTCTTACATTGGTACCCCAGGTAATCTTAGGTTTCATTACATACAGTCGGGAGGAACTACTGAATATAAGAGCAACGTCAACTCACTATCATTACGACCAGGAATATGACTCTCCCGAAGCGGATCCTGTGTTTTGCCTTCCACCCAGTACAATGGATCAGATCCCAGCCGGCGACCCTAAACAACGACGCCGTAAAAGGGGCAAACGAAGCGGTCTTCTGGTCAGGCTTCGGAGACGGGCACATCACGCTCCACTCCCTTACATACTACTCGCAATGTCCAGTCTCTTGACAACAAGGTTGATGAAATCCGAGCAAGGGTAGCATTCCAGAGAGACAGAGACTGTAACGTTCTTTGCTTCACGGAAACATGGCTCACTCGAGAGACGCTAACGGAGTCGGTGCAGCCAGCTGGTTTCTTCACGCATCGCGCCGACAGAAACAAACATCTTTCTGGTAGAAGAGGGTCGGGGGGTATGCCTTATGATTAACGAGACGTGGTGTGATCATAACAACATTCAGGAACTCAAGTCATTCTGTTCACCTACTGACTTAGAATTCCTCACAATCAAATGTCGACCGCATTATCTACCAAGGGAATTCTCTTCGATTATATCACAGCCGTATATATCCCCCAAGCAGACACATCGTGGCCCTGAACGAACTTTATCTGACTCTGTGTAAACTGGAAACCAACACCCTGAGGCTGCATTCATCGTAGCTTGTCCCGTGTGGCTCAGTTGGTAGAGCATGGCGCTTGCAACGCAGGGTTGTGGGTTCATTCCCCACGGGGGGACCAGGATGAATATGTATGAATTTCAATTTGTAAGTCGCTCTGGATAAGAGCGTCTGCTAAATACTTAAATGTAAATGTAGCTGGGATTTTAACAAGGCTAATCTGAAAAACAAAACTCCCTAAATTCTATCAGCATATCGATTGTGCTACCAGGGCTGGTAAAACCCTGGATCATTGTTATTCTAACTTCCGCGACGCATATAAGGCCTCCCCCGCCCTCCTTTGGAAAAGCTGACCACGACTTCATTTTTGTTGCTTCCAGCCTACAAACAGAAAAAAAACAAGAAGCTCCAGCGCTCAGGTCTGTTCAACGCTGGTCCGACCAATCTGACTCCACGCTTCAAGACTGCTTCGATCACGTGGATTGGGATATGTTCCGCATTGCGTCCACAAACAACATTGACGAATACGCTGATTCGGTGAGCGAGTTCATTAGAAAGTGCATCGGCGACATAATACCCACAGCAACGATTAAAACATTTCCAAAACAGAAACCGTGGATTATTGGCAACATTCGCGCGAAACTGAAAGCGCGAACCACTGCTTTTAATCAGGTCAAGGTGACGGAAACATGACCGAATACAAACAGTGTAGCTATTCCCTCCGCAAGGCAATCAAACAAGCTAAGTGCCAGTATAGAGACAAAGTAGAGTCGCAATTCAACAGCTCAGACACAAGAGGTATGTGCAGGGTCTACAGTCAATCACGGATTACAAAAAGAAAACAGCCTCGTCGCGGACCAGGATGTCTTGCTCCCAGAAGACTAAATAACTTTTTTGCTCGCTTTGAGGAACAATACAGTGCCACTGACACGGCCCGCTACCAAAACTGCCGGCTCTTCCTTCACTGCAGCCGAGGTGAGTAAAACATTTAACGTGTTAACCTCGCAAGGCTGCAGGCCCAGACGGCATTCCAGCCGCGTCCTCAGAGCATGTGCAGACAGCTGGCTGGTGTGTTTACGGACATATTCAATCAATCCTTATCCCAGTCTGCTGTTCCCACATGCTTCAAGAGGCCACCATTGTTTGTTCCCAAGAAAGCTAAGGTACTGAGCTAAACGACTACCGCCCCGTAGCACTCACTTCCGTCATCATGAAGTGCTTTGAGAGACTAGTCAAGGACACTCACCTCCACCCTACCTGACACCTTAGACCCACTCCAATTTGCTTACCGACCAATAAGGTCCACAGACGACGCAATCGCAACCACACTGCCCACTGCCCTAACCATCTGGACAGAGGAATACCTATGTGAAGAATGCTGTTACATCGACTACAGCTCAGCATTTAACTTGGGTCAAATGTTTCAGGTAGCCTTCCACAAGCTTCCCACAATAAGTTGGGTGAATTTTGTCCCATTCCTCCTGACAGAGCTGGTGTAACTGAGTCAGCAAGACCTCCTTGCTCGCACACGCCTTTTCAGTTCTGCCCACAAATTTTCTATAGGATTGAGGTCAGGGCTTTGTGATGGCCACTCCAATACCTTGACTTTGTTGTCCTTAAGCCATTTTGCCACAATTTGGAAGTATGCTTGTTGCTTGCATGCTTGCATTGTTGTCGTGGAAAATTGCAAGATTATCTTATAATGCTTGTATTGCATTATAATGGTTTTCTGTTAACTATTGTGTGTGTGTTCCACTGAGGATGTGCCTCTATGAGATAGCACAGACAGAGGAGATTTACGATGTCTTTGGGTGATAAAACCTAAAGAGCATTCCAGATAACATGAGGTAATGTTTTTGTACTATGAAGTACCAGGAACGAGATTAGAACCTCGTGTTAGGGACCAAACTGAACGATAATTTTTAGCGAATGCTATCTGGCTATGGGATACTCCTCTCTCTCTCAAGTAAAAGTATTTCTTTGTGAACAGTTCCTAAGATCTGTGGTTCGTCATGTAAGTTGAGAGGGGTGTATCTTGGCTATAAAAGATCTTTGTACTTTTCTGTTGACACTTTCAATGGTTCATTAGAGATAGCGCATCATTGAAAGTCAAAGGCTATTGCAAAGCTCTTATTATTAAAGATGTAGTGTAAGTATAACTCTGACTGGTGTGTGAAGTTTGTAACTCTCCTCATTTGGTAAAGCAGAAATATGCCATTACAGTGTCCATTTGGAAGACCCATTTGCAACCGAGCTTTAACTTCTTGACTGATGTCTTGAGATGTTGCTTCAATATATCCACATAATTTTAAATCCTCATGATGCCATCTATTTTGTGAAGTGCACCAATCCCTCCTGCAGCAAAGCACCCCCACAACATGATGCTGCCACCCCTGTGCTTCACGGTTGGGATGGTGTTCTTTGGCTTGCAAGCCGCCCCCTTTCTCCTCCAAACATAAGGATGGTCAATATGGCCAAACAGTTATATTTTTGTTTCATCAGACTAGAGGACATTTCTCCAAAAAGTACAATCTTTGACCCCATGTGCAGTTGCAAACCGTAGTCTGGCTTTTTTGTGATGGTTTTGGAACAGTGGCTTCTTCCTTGCTGAGCGGCCTTTCACGTTATGTCGATATGGATATAGATACTTTTGTACCTGTTTCCTCCAGCATCTTCACAAAGTCCTTTGCTGTTGTTCTGGGATTGATTTGCAATTTTTGCACCAAAGTATCATCCCAAGGATGAACCAGACTTGTGGAGGTCTACAATTTTTTTCTGAGGTCTTCGCTGATGTCTTTTGATTTTCCCATGATGTCAAGCAAAGAGGCACTGAGTTTGAAGGTAGGCCTTGAAATACATCCACAGGTACACCTCCAATTGACTCAAATGATGTCAATTAGCCTATAAGAAGCTTCTAAAGCCATGACATCATTTTCTGGAATTTTCCAAGCTGTTTAAAGGCACAGTCAACTTAGTCTATGTAAGCTTCTGACCCACTGGAATTGTGATGCAGTGAATTATAAGTTAAATAATCTGTCTGTAAACAATTGTTGGAAAAATTACTTGTGTCATGCACAAAGTAGATGTTCTAACCGAAAACTATAGTTTGTTCACAATAAATTTGTGGAGTGGTTGAAAAGCGAGTTTTTATGACTCCAACATAAGTGTATGTAAACTTCCGACTTCAACTGTACTTCCTTCCCCTGAAACACCCACACATTGTGATCATATTCCCAAGCATCTCAGCTTCCAGCGACGGTCCCCAGCCCGGGGCCTCCGGCGACGGTCCCCAGCCCGGGGCCTCCGGCGACGGTCCCCAGCCCGGGGCCTCCGGCGACGGTCCCCCGCCCGGGGCTCCGGCGACGGTCCCCAGCCCGGGGCCTCCGGCGACGGTCCCCAGCCCGGGGTCTCCGGCGACGGTCCCACCGGTTCGGGCCTCCGGCGATGATCCGCAGTTCGGAGCCTCCGGCGAGGATCCACAGTCCGGATCTACAAAGGCGAAGGGATCAGTGTAAAGAGGGGGGCGGCGTCCAGAACCAGAACCGCCACCGAGGGTAGATGCCCACTCGGACCCCCCTATATTCAGGTTTGCGGTCGGGAGTCCGCACCTTTGGAGGGGGTCGTCACGCACTGACCTTAGTTATCTATGTTTCTTTATTATTTTGGTTAGGTCGGGGTGTGACTAGGTGGTATGCTAGTTTTGTCCTGTCTAGGGTTTTTGTATATCTAGTTTTTTTTTGTAGGTCTAGGTATATATATACAGTGGGGAGAACAAGTATTTGATACACTGCCGATTTTGCAGGTTTTCCTACTTACAAAGCATGTAGAGGTCTGTAATTTATCATAGGTACACTTCAACTATGAGAGACGGAATCTAAAACAAAAATCCAGAAAATCACATTGTATGTGATTTAAAGTAATTAATTTGCATTTTATTGCATGACATAAGTATTATACATCAGAAAAGCAGAACTTAATTTTGGTACAGAAACCTTTGTTTGCAATTACAGAGATCATACGTTTCCTGTAGTTCTTGACTAGGTTTGCACACACTGCAGCAGGGATTTTGGCCCACTCCTCCCTACAGATCTTCTCCAGATCCTTCAGGTTTCGGGGCTGTCGCTGGCAATACGGACTTTCAGCTCCCTCCAAATTTTCTATTGGTTCAGGGCTGGAGACTGGCTAGGCCACTCCAGGACCTTGAGATGCTTCTTACGGACCACTCCTTAGTTGTCATGGCTGTGTGTTTCGTGTCGTTGTCATGCTGGAGACCCAGCCACGACCCATCTTCAATGCTCTTACTGAGGGAAGGAGGTTGTTGGCCAAGATCTCGCGATACATGGCCCCATCCATCCTCCCTCAATAGCGTGCAGTCGTCCTGTCCCTTTGCAGAAAGCACCCCAAAGAATGATGTTTCCACCTCCATGCTTCACGGTTGGGATGGTGTCTTGGGGTTGTACTCATACTTCTTCTTCCTCCAAACACGGCGAGTGGAGTTAGACCAAAAAGCTCTATTTTTGTCTCATCAGACCACATGACTTCTCCCATTCCTCCTCTGGATCATCCAGATGGTCATTGGCAAACTTCAGACAGCCTGGACATGCACTGGCTTAAGCAGGGACCTTGCGTGCGCTGCAGGATTTTAATCCATGACGGCGTAGTAGTGTGTTACTAATGGTTTTCTTTAAACTGTGGTCCCACTCTCTTCAGGTCATTGACCAGTCTGCCGTGTAGTTCTGGCTGATCCCTCACCTTCCTCATGATCATTGATGCCCCACGAGTGAAATCTTGCATGGAGCCCCAGACCGAGGTGATGTGACCGTCATCTTGAACTTCTTCCATTTTCTAATAATTTGCGCCAACAGTTGTCCTTCTCACCAAGCTGCTTGCTATTGTCTGTAGCCCATCCCAGCCTTGTGCAGGTCTACAATTTTTATCCCTGATGTCCTTACACAGCGCTCTGGTCTTGGCATTGTGGAGAGGTGGAATCTGTTTGATTGATGTGTGACAGTGTCTTTTATACAGGTAACGAGTTCAAACAGGTGCAGTTAATACAGGTAATGAGGTGAGAAACAGGAGGGCTTCTTAAAGAGAAAACTAACAGGTCTGTGAGAGCCGGAATCTTACTGGGTTGGTAGGTGATCACAATACTTATGTCATGCAATAAAATGCAAATTAATTATTTAAAAATCATACAATGTGATTTTCTGGATTTTTGTTTTAGATTCCGTCTCTCACAGTTGAAGTGTACCTATGATAAAAATTACAGACCTCTACATGCTTTGTAAGTAGGAAAACCTGCAAAATCGGCAGTGTATCAAATACTTGTTCTCCCCACTGTATATATATGTCTATGTCTATGGTGGCCTGATATGGTTCCCAATCAGAGGCAGCTTTTTATCGTTGTCTCTAATTGGGGACCATATTTAGGTAGACATTTTCCCTTGGGTATTTGTGGGTTCTTGTCTATGTGTAAGTTGCCTGTCAGCACTCATTTGTATAGCTTCACGGTTCGTTTTGTTAGTTTTGTTCAGTGTTCATTCTTATAATAAAGAAGAATGTACGCATACCACGCTGCGCCTTGGTCTCCTCCTTTTGACGGCCGTGACAGTCCTCTGTGTTTTACCATGTTGATTGAATACTTTTGTGTTCCAGTTCCTTATATTTTAAGATGTATTATTTTGCTAATTATCCTTTCTTCTAATCAATTTATGAAATAGTATAAATTGAAAGTCTAAAAGTAATTATTTTCCAACATTCCCCATCTAGAATGTTATAGTGTAGTTGTAGTTTATTTCTTTAACAATTGTTGTATTTTATTGCTTTTCTACATTTTTTTTTATTACAATCCCTGCCATGTCTAGAATTGTGTGTTCCATTATTCGATTCCTCTATGGGAACTTTGTAATATTTAGAATAGCCATGGAGAAGTCTTTGTATCTCTGAACATTTGGTTATCAATATACAGTTGATCGACTATGCGAGCTTCACGTATCCTTTCAATCTATTTTCCTTGAAGATTGGATACAGAACTTTGCGCCATTCTGCAATTTCCTTCGGAACTGGTCATTCATGCCTATTTTTGCCAGCAAGTCTTTTGCCCAGGCTTTTAACCATTATTTTATCTTAAAAAAACAAATTTGGTAACAATTGGGCATTCATGTCTCTGCCCTCTCTGTCCATAACGGTGCACACATTCAAGTTGGATTTTGTCGACAGCTTTGCATGGGATCTGAAGAGCTGTAAGGAGGAACTCCCTAACTACACCCTCAGGAACCTCTCCTTTTTTCTCAGAATTTCTCTCATGAATCTAGTCTATGTAAAGTAAGGCTTCTCTCAGAAAGATGTTCTCCATTTTAAGTTCATTAACATCGGTTTCGATCTTATTGACTGTCCCCTTTACCTTGTATGTATCTTTCTCCAATGTCGCAGCTTTTTCGTTACTTGCCTTCAACTCCTKTATATCCTTGCTGACTAATTCAAGTATGCCCAGTTTGTAATTTATTGATTTTAACAGATCGGTTTCCACCCCTACCATTCCCGGTGGTGAAAAGATTAAATCATCTGTGTCTGTCGAAGAGTCACGTTTTCTTTTTGGGATTAGTTCCCCTGTTTTACTCTCCGTCATGTTTGGGTGTTGCTTGTTTTTGTAATATTTGTCGATACATTTCTCTAGCCTTAAGGAAAAGATGGCGTCAAAGAACATGGCTGACGTTTTACATTCTCCCAACCAATTGTGCTATTTTGTTAGTTTTTTTGCATTTTGTGTAACTTATTGTGTGCATAATGTTTCTGCTACCATCTCTTATGACCAAAAATAACTTCTGGACATCAGAACAGCGATTACTCACCGCGGACTGGAAGAAGCTTTTTCCTTTAACGAGTCTGTCGAGAAGGATATTCTGCTTTCACTGGAACATGCCCAGAACCCCGCATTTTGCGTGACGCAGGAAAAGGGGCCGCAGATCGGGAAGCCTTCTGAGAATCCGTAGGCGAGTGAGTAAACTCCCACTGCCATCCATTCTTCTTGTTAACGTGCAATCATTGGATAAGAAATTTAATGACCTACGATTAAGATTATCCTACCAACAGGACATTAAAATCTGTAACATCTTATGTTTCACCGAGACGTGGCTGAACGACGAAACGGACTATATAAAGCTAGCGGGATTTTCCATGCACAGGCAGAACAGAGATGCTACCTTTGGTAAGATGAGGGGTGGGGGTGTGTGTCTGTTTGTCATTAACAGCTGTTGCGTGATGTCTAAGATTAAAGAAGGCTCAAGGTATTGTTTGCCTGAGGTAGAGAACCTTATGACAAGCTGTAGACCACACTATCTACCAAGAGAGTTCTCATCTATATTATTCGTAGCCGTCTATTTACCACCACAGACCGAAGCTGGCACTAAAACCGCTCTCAACCAACTCTATAATGCCATAAGCAAAGAAGAAAATGCTCACCCAGAAGTGGCGCTCCTAGTGGCTGGGGACTTTAATGCAGGCAAACTTAAATCAGTTTTACCAAACTTTTACCAGCATGTCACATGTGCAACCTAAAAAAAAAAACTCCTAGACCACCATTACTCCACACACAGAGATGCATACAAAGCTCTCCCCCGCCCTCCATTTGGCAAATCTGACCATAATTATATCCGCTGATTCCTGCTAACAAGCAAAAACTAAAGCAGGATGTACCAGTGACTCTCTCAATACGGAAGTGGTCAGATGACGAGGATGCTACACTACAGAACTGTTTTGCTAGTACAGACTGGAATATGTTCCGGGATTCATCCAATGGCATTGAGGAGTACACCACCTCAGTCATCGGCTTCATCAATAAGTGCATCGATGACGTCGTCCCCACAGTGACTGTACATACATATCCCAACCAGAAGCCATGGATTACAGGCAACATCCGCATCGAGCTAAAGGCTAGAGCTGCCGCTTTCAAGGAGCGGGAGACTAATCCGGACGCTTATAAGAAATCCCGCTTTGCCCTCAGACGAACCATCAAACAAGCAAAGCGTCAGTACAGGATTAAGATTGAATCCCACACTACACCGGCTCTGACGCGAGCCTACCAGATGAGCTAAATGCCTTTTATGCTCACTTCGAGGCAAGCATGCACGCACAAGAGCACCAGCTGTTCTGGATGACTGTGTGTTAACGCTCTCGGTAGCCGATGTCAACAAAACCTTTAAACAGGTCAACATTCACAAAGCCACTGGGCCAGACAGATTACCAGGACGTGTACTCAAAGCTGCGCGGACCAACTGTCAACTGTCAACTGTCTTCACTGACATTTTCCCTGACCGAGTCTGTAATACCTACATGTTTCAAGCAGACCACCATAGTTACTGTGCCCAAGAAAGCGAAGGTAAGCTGCCTAAATGATTACCACCCCGTGGCACTCACGTCGGTAGCCATGAAGTGTTTTGAAAGGCTGATCATGGCTCACATCAATAGCATCCTCCCGGACACCCTAGACCCACTCCAATTCGCATACCGCCCCAACAGATCCACAGATGACACAATCTCAATCGCACTCCACACTGCCCTTTCTTACCTGGACAAAAGGAACACCTATGTGAGAATACTGTTCATTGACTACAGCTCAGTGTTCAACACCGTGGTGCACACAAAGCTCATCACTCAGCTAAGGACTCTGGGACTAAACATCTCCCTCTGCAACTGGATCCTGGACTTCCTGAAGGGCCGCCCCCAGGTGGTAATAGTAGGCAACAACACATCTGCCACGCTAATCCTTAACAGTGGGGCTCCTCAGGGCTGTGTACTTAGTCCCCTCCTGTATTCCCTGTTCACACACGACTGCGTGGCCAAACACGACTCCGACACCATCATTAAGTTTGCTGACAACGCAGCAGTGGTAGGCCTGATCACCGACAACAATGAGACGGCCTATAGGGAGGATATCAGAGAACTGGCAGTGTGGTGCCAGGACAACAACCTCTCCCTCAATGTGAGCAAGACAAAGGAGCTGATTGTGGACTACAGGAAAGGGCGGGCCGAACATGCCCCCATTAACATCGACGGGGCTGTAGTGGAGCGGGTCGAGAGTTTCAAGTTCCTTGGTGTTCACATCACCAACAAACTATCATGGTCCAAACATACCAAGACAGTCGTGAAGAGGGCACGACAAAACATTTTCCCCCTCGGGAGACTGAAAAGATTTGACATGGGTCCCCAGATCCTCAAAAGGTTCTACAGCTGCACCATCGAGAGCTTCCTGACCGGTTGCATCACCGCCTGGTATGGCAACTTCTCGGCATCTGACCATAAGGAGCTACAGAAGGTAGTGCGAACGGCCCAGTACATCACTGGGCCAAGTTTCCTGCCATCCAGGACCTATATAATAGACGGTGTCAGAGGAAAGCCCATAAAATTGTTAGAGACTCCAGTCTCTCCAGTTATAGACTGTTTTCTCTGCTACCTCACGGAAAGCGGTACCGGAGCTCCAAGCCTAGGACCAAAAGGCTCCTCAACAGCTTCTACCCCCAAGCCATAAGACTGCTAAACAATTAATAAAATTGATCTACACTGCTGTGTTCAGTCCACCATCCGTAACTTAAGAACATACTTATTTTTCTGACAGTTTTGGGACATTTTTACTGAAAATAAAAAATACAGTACTAGCAGAGCCCCAAGTCCCATGGAGACGTCCTTAACGGCGTGGATGTTCTCCCCATCAAAGGCCAGCATGATTATTAGAATTTTGCCACTCGCCTTGCGCAGTCCTTAAATTATATTTTAATCTATTTTCATTCCATGGACTTAATTCATTTCTGAGAAGATCTGAAAATATCATTTGCACACATTGTATTTCTGGAGGTTTAACTTGATTCACATAGCCTTTTAAAAAATGGCAAATGTGTGACCTAACTCACAATGCTGAAGTGACACAGTGCAGGAAACTCATTGAGCCTCTTTTTGGTGTGGTGTGTGCCGATAAAATGGTCTGTCTCCACCGAGATTCTCTTCATTTTGTCCTGCAGGAGGCTATGGTCAGGATGGTTTCTTTTGCATTCTGCCTTCATTCTTTCGATGTGCTTTGTCACACTGAAGGTGTTTTCTGCACTCTGTATCAGTGTCTAGTAGAGATTAGTACAATACCAGTCAATTTCGTCAGAATAATGAGCATATGTTGACAATTATATGACTGTTATTTACTTGGTTTAAAAGTGATGTAGCAGACAGGCCCCCAAGTAGCTCCACATCATGCGTGCCATTAATCACCTATGACACAAACACACATATGCACAGGTAAAGGGCTTGATTTTTAAAGAATGTTCCCACTTCATCAGAGTCACATATACTGTATGGTCCATATATACTCAAACTATACTCACAAACGATTAACTGCAACTTTGTTGACAAGCAAACACTTGCTGAAACTAAGGTTAGGTTTAGGTTTATGGACAGGGGTAAGGTTAGCCACAAACCTTGGCTGTCTTTGATGCTGGGCCTGCAATCCCATCAGAACTCCTTTTCTGTGTGAACTTAGCTCTGATAATTGCAACCTCTGTTTTTTTCAGAGAAGAGGTTGCCTTTCTTTTTTTWATGTATTTTTGATCATCCCATGCCATGATTCCTTAGTAAAGGAGAATGGAGATTTAGTTATTAGTAATGACCACACATTACTGTGAAATGTGTAAAAAAATAATATAAAAATTTGACTCATGTATCCTTGTCCTGTACGGGTCCCTTAGAAATGGGAACTTGGAAAACCAATGATGTCCAGACGTTGGTATATTGTCTGCTTATAGGATATATTTGAAGAGTAAATCAATGTAGTTCCATTATAGCATAACACATCACATGACTACACACACAAACTCACATGATGTGGCAATTAAAAAAATTACCAGGTATATATGCACATGGTATACATTTTTGGGGGGATGATTTGGCTCCTCCACTTGGACCAATGAGTGGGAGAGTGGAAATCTTCTCTCTGTTGGTTGAGTTTACACTGCAGAACTGTGGGGAACTCAGGGAGGGTGAATATTGTGGACCACAGTTTTGTGTTGGTTGGTGGATGGTGGTTGTTGGTTGTTGGCTGGTAGTTGGGGCTGGTAGCAAATTGTAGTGGGTTGGTCTTGTTGGAGAGAGCTGAGACATAGAAGCTTATAAGTTTACATGTTAAGTTCTGTCGTCACAAACACAAAGCAGATTGTAAAATCTATACAGCAAGAAACAAGGTATGAATTATTGTTATGGTATTACAAGTTCAATAGCTTTGTCGTACAAGGAACAATTATGTAGAGATAATTATATTGAAAAATAGCTGATAATTACCTCATAGTTACATCCTTTTTAAAATGTCCAATTAATTTAGCAAATCGAACGTAGGTTTTCATGACAGGAAACAGCTGTTTGATCATACTGTTGTTTACGCTCATGAGTGTCTCACCATCGATGGGGTGGTCTGTTGAGTAAAGTTGAGAAAGTTGTATTAGATATGAGATATTCATATTTTACAGGATTATATATTGCATTGTAGTCAAGACTGGAGCCAAGTCTACAGACCAATACCCATCCTCTTAAAACCAAGAACTAGGGTATCAAAAGCTATGACGAGATCACAACCAGTTTAAATGCTGAAACACAAGACGCAAGACTCCATCAAAATGTTTGTCATATTTTAGACAAAATCACCTGCAAATCCAGTGCCGGACAGGGATTGTGAGTCTACACTCGGGATCAAGGTAGCTGTCCAGACCATGGAATGCCAGTTCCTCCCCAGGCACCACAGCTGCCCACTGGAGACTGTCCTCAACCACATAGGCATGTGCATGGCTGTTGAAACTGGAGGGAGTCATGAGCTTTCCACACAAATACCAGCTGCCCAATATGCGGTATATGTGGTTTACTTTGAAGAACACTGGAATCTCCTTAGTGTGCGCCATCCCAATCACAAGACAATCACCAATCTTGTATGACACGCTGTCTACAGTGAAGCACTTTGTTTTGCTGACACGGTCTTGATTCAGATCCTCCCCAAATCTAGCCTGCAGAGCACAAGTGACAAAGACCGGGATGGCACGAATTGGGATGTCTCTTGTGTYTGCGCAGAGTGGTACTGTGCTTCCTAAGCATGTGTTCTTTGACTGCTCCCAGCATTGCCTCATCCGGTGTCTTTTGGCCAGTGTCTTTGCAATGTTTTTGTAGTTGCAGATGACATGCAATTATCTTGAAGTACTGATGTTTGGCTTCAAAGCGCATACATGACAGATGGATAAGTGGTCCATATGCCATCAGCAGTCGGATCTGAAAGTGCATCTTGGGTGTTTGATTGTTTGGGAAGACTTCTTGAAAAAGAGCATGAAATTCCATAATTTCCTCTTGAAGGTATGATACCCAAGACCTTTTGCTGGTAGGTGCCATGATTATGTCCCCAATTTCTCTCAGTAACAGGTACACTTTCCATACATCATAGCTGGATATTTGGGACGCAATCATTTGGGGAAGCAATCTAAAGATGGTGAATTTCTTAGATGCACTACCAGCCAGATACCCAGATATTCCTCAGGACATGCTCAGATAGTGGTGATGGTCTGGATGATCTGTCGTAGTTGCCATAGGGGAAGTCATCAATCTCGTAATTTAGCTGGGCCACAGTGATTTGTTTTGTCTTCACAAGCTCCTGTAACACAAACCTCAATACAGCAGGTATGATGCCCTCAAGGAAGTCATGCATCACATCAGGGGGAAATAAATACATAATGGCTGAAGGTGCATATGTCATCTCAGAAGCAGCATGGATTTCTGACACCATAGACTCTTGCATTTTCTGGGTTTTCTTGGACTGCCTGCAGGTGGTAGCTGTAATTTGTTGAGTCACGCATAGTGAACTCCCCCTCTGTAAACTTAGAAGAAAAGTGGCAGATCCTTCCTGAACTTAAGTTTTTTGATAAACCAGCATCATTGGAAGAGAGGTTGTCGGCGGAGATGGTGGAAATGGTGGCATGAAAAACCTTGCTTTCTCCTTTGCACTCCAAAGAAACACCTTGTGTCTCCAGTTGTATCATCAAGCAGAGGCTGGAAGAATTCATCATACCTTGTTACTCCTTTCTGAATTAGCTTGTGTTGTATCAGGGTGGAGAGGTAAATGTTTTGCAGCTAAGATGTGAGTTTCTTGTCAATATTGACAATTTTGAAATACAGCTGAAAGCTTGCTTTCCTTTTTTTGATCCAAGTGGATTGACAACCTCAAATTCATCTATATAAAAATGAAGCTCCATAGTTTGTTTTTGCATGAGCAAGGGATTGTTCTTGAAAAAAATCCTCATCTGTGAAATCGCTCAAGATTTCATTGTTGGCAGTTTCTTCTTCTCTATTTAAGTTCGCCCAAACATCTTAATTTTGTGACACCTTCTTCAAAAGGTCAGGTATGGGATTTATGGAAAACTGCCCCTATCCTGTTCTTCACCACTCAGATGTGTCTCTCATACTAACTATTCCCGTTTCTTCACAGCAGTATTGCTCCAGCATCCACTCTGTGTTGATGCTTCTCATGCACTCTTCAAAAGCCTTTGTCTGGTTTAAAAGCTAAAAGCACACAAGTCATCGTCCTCATCTACATTGAAGTGAATGTTTCGAAGATGGATTCAAGGCAACGCTGTACATGAATAAAAGAAAATAATGAAGATCCTCCACTATACTGTTCTGCACAGTCGCAGGAACACAATGCTTCTCTCTGATCTTCAACATAAAAAGGCAGAGGTTTCTCTTAAGACTACTAACCAGGTCTTCAGTTTTGAAGTTCACGGACTCAATAACATTAGTTGCCCACGTGAGATCAGAGTCGTCATCGTTCACATTTTCCTCAATGTTGTCAGGCACAGGGATTACAGAACCATTAGGCCTATCTGTCAGCAAATCTTTGTGTTTTCTGTATATATGTGTCTTATATGATGCAAAGCATTTACCTGTTTTCATGCAATCTCCAATATGTTAACAGGAACCATGGCTCACTCTGGTGATACAGACCAATGTGGCGAATCTGTTTTTATGAGCAGAAAAAAATGCTTATTGCATATTGGGCAGTTATACAGTGTATTCAGACCCCTTTTTCCACATTTTGTTACATTGCAGCCTTGTTCTAAAATTGATTTAAAAAAATATTCCCATCAATCTACACACAAAACCCCATAATGAGAACGCAAAAACAGGTTTTAAAGAATGTTTACAAATATCGCATTTACGTAAGTATTCAGACCATTCACTATGTACTTTGTTGAAGCACCTTTGGCATCGATTACAGCCTCGAGTCGTCTTCAGTATGACGCTACAAGCRTGGCACACCTGTATTTGGGGAGTTTCTCCCATTCTTCTCTGCAGATCCTCAAGCTTTTTCAGCTTGGATGGGGAGTGTCGCTGCACAGCTATTTTCAGGTCTCTCCAGAGATGTTTGATCGGGTTCAAGTCTGGGCTCTGGCTGGGCCACTCAAGGACATTCAGAGACTTATCCCGAAGCCACTCCTGCGTTGTCTTGGCTGTGTGCATAGGGTCGTCCTGTTGGAAGGTGAACCTTCGCCCCAGTCTGAGGTCCTGAGCGCTCTGGAACAGTTTTTCATCAAGGATCTCCTTGTACTTTGCTCCGTTCATTGTCTCCCAGTCCCTGCCACTGAAAAACACCCCACAGCATGATGCTGCCACCACCATGCTTTACTGTAGGGATGGTGCCAGGTTTCCTTCAGACGTGACGCTTGATATTCAGGCCAAAGAGTTCAATCTTGGTTTCAACAGATCAGAGAATCTTGTTTCTCATGGTCTGAGAGTCCTTTAGATGCCTTTTGGCAAACTCCAAGCTGGCTGTCATGTATATTTTACTGAGGAGTGGCTTCCGTCTGGCCACTCTACCATAAAGGCCTGATTGGTGGAGTACCGCAGAGATGGTTGTCTTTCTGGATGGTTCTCCCATCTCCACAGATGAACTCTGGAGCTCTGTCAGAGTGACCATCGGGTTCTTGGTCACATCCCTGACCAAGACCCTTCTCCCCCGATTGTTTAGTTTGGCCCGGGCGGCCAGCTCTAGGAAGAGTCTTGGTGGTTCAAACTTCTTCCATTTAAGAATGATGGAGGGTACTGTGTTCTTTKGGACCTTCAATGCTGCAGAAATGTTTTGTGCATCGACACAATCCTATCTTGGAGCTCTACGGACAATTCCTTCGACCTCATGGCTTGGTTTATGCTCTGACATGCACTGTCAACTGTGGGACCCTTATATAGACAGGTGTGTGCATTTCCAAATCATGTCCAATGAATTGAATGTACCACAGGTGGACTCCAATCAAGTTGCAGAAACATCTCACGGATGATCAATGGAAACAGGATGCACCTCAGCTCAATTTTGAGTCTCATAGCAAAGGGTCTGAATASTTATGTAAATACGTTTTTCTGTTTTTTACTTTTCATAAATTAGCCAAAATTTCTAAAAACCTGTTTTCACTTTGTCATTATGGGGTATTGTGTGTAGATTGATGAGGATTTGTATTTATTTAATCAATTTTAGAATAAGGCTGTAATGTAACAAAATGTGGAAAAGGGTAAGGTGTCTGAATACTTTCTGAATGCACTGTACAAAGCAGGCATTTTGACTGGTGTTGACTGGCAGGTAGCCTAGCAGTTAGCCTAGCAACAGAAATCTGTTGTTCTGTCCTTGTGCAAGTCAGTTATAACACCCCCACAACAAGAGCTACCCTGTAGCGGAAGTCAAGTTTTGGTTGGACCTTGCATGCAATTGACGATAAAAAATGTATTTAAATTAAAAACCTTGGAAAGGAGGGGTGTAGTCCTCCAACTGATTAGGTAGGTTAAATGTACACTTCAAGTGCAGCTGTCTTACAACATATCCATACCTTCTTCTTGATCCCAATTGCATTGTGCCCATGTTCTGTCCTAGGAAGAATTTTAAAGGCAGGGAAAATGTGTCAAATAATAGTCTTACAAGCATTTAAATAAAAAAATGTGTAATATATATTTAAAGAAAAATGGCATCGACATACAATTGAATGCAAACTAGACTAACATATTGGAGAAAGCACTCGTTAATACAGTACTGCTATACAGTAAAAGTACTGCCATACAGGCCTAATATCAAATGTCAAGCTATCTTTGTACACAAAGTGTTCAATATTTTATAAGGCTTACTTGAAAGACTATAAACAACATTTTGCTGCTTGGCAATACTGTGTTTGGATTCTGAAGGGCATGCATATATACAAAAGAGGTAGTCTAGTCACTGTATTAATAACATTATGCATTTGAATCCCATCTAGCTAGCTACCATCTAAGATATTAATTTCCCTCCACAAGAGGGCATACATGTAATGTTTCCAAAAGGGGATAGTATTGTACATGTAATATTATTCCCCCTTCTGAGTTCATGATGGTAGCAGGCTATATAAAGAGGAAGCCCCCCATTGACAGATTTAGTTCATCGCAGTGTTGCCAACTTAGCGACTTTGTTGCTATATTTAACAAGTATTCAGACCCCTCTAGCGACMCATTTTCAAAAAAGCGACTAGTGACAAATCTAGCGATTATTTCTGGTGTTATTGGAGACATTTGGAGACTCTGACGTGAAAGCACGTATCGTTCTTACTCTTCTCAACGAGCAGCGGGTGCTGCCGTGGGCCCCACCCCTGTCCCAAAGCACTCACAGGCGGCCCAGTCCTCGTGCAGCAGTCCCTCCCAGCTGCAGTCAGAGCAGGAGATGTTCACCCCTCCGCGTCCAGACTGCAAATGAATCGCGCATGTGGGAAGCCTCCGCTGGCTGATCCCGCCCTGGCTTACATTCAGGGCGGGATGTAAAATGTAAAAAACTAAACTAAAAAACATTTTTTTTAAATAAAAAACAAGAATCAACAGAAGAAAGTTCATTTGTAGTTCTAAACATATTTAGTTTTTTTTTTTTACTCACTTTCTTGTCTCTCCCACGAAAGTACTCCTCTCTCCTACAGCGTCCATCACAATTACATGCACATGGCCAATTACTTTTAGGACAGCCAATAGCGAAGAAGTGCCAAGATGACGGCTTGAACAGACGCTTTTTTACCGAGCTCCGTACCAAACTTCAGAAAGATTGTGAAATTTTCGTATATACGGGTTCGCTGTATCTCCACGCAGGGTAGAAAAGGCAGGAAGTACGTAAACAGCTGTTCTTATACCGTGATGACGTGGTTCCAACGCGTACGTTGGCCTATCACAGTAGAGGCTGAGCGCGGTTTAGACTTTGCTCTGCCTTTGCTGGCCCTCGGACTTGTCCAAGTCCCTTAGTGCTCTCCTCTGTCCACCTCTGGTTGTTGGGTAGATTAGATCCGTCTTGTGCCGCTACACTCAAACAGTTCCTTATATGGTATTGTCCAGTGTCCTAACCCCCCTGGTTGACCTGGAGATATGCACCCGTCCCCTCTCCAGATTGACCACAGCTTTTATGGCCTGTCACTCAATGTTGGTCAGTCTTTACACACATACATCTGTATTGTTTGTGTGTGTGTGTGTAACAAAACAATATTCATCTTCATACAATATGGTAGCAGGCTATAGTGCATAAACATAAATTCTAACAGATATAACACCTTTCCWGTTGCTGGAATAATAATTGGATAATTTATTTCGGCATGTCCAAGCAAAGTTGTGACAAAAAAAGAAAGGAAGAAGCTAGCCGTTCTATTGCTAATCAACAAGAGAGAAACCGTGCTTATAGACAACTGCCATATCTACGCTTGCCCTATGGATAATATCATGCTTTCGAATGCTGTTGAAGATGACGAATTCCCCTCTTTACCGGTTACACCGTGCAAACCTCCACCCTCCAAAAAACCCAACATGAACTCTGACATCGTGGCTACTCTCTCCTTACTCATCAACTCCAGGTCTGACGCCATTGAGAAAATGGTTGGCGCGAACACCATGGTTATCGAAGGCTTGAAAAAGACTGTGGAGTTTGCATGTGGTGAAATCAAGGATGTGAAAACGAGAGCGGCAAAAGTTGAAAAAAGTGTGGAAAAGAATAACAATGTCTACCATAGACATCTCACTGATCTGGAACAATACACAAGAAGATGGAACCTGAGACTCTACGGCTTGCCAGAGGTGGAGAATGAAGATGTGCGAGGAGAGGCCATCCGCATCTGCCAAGAAGTTATGCCTGCAGAGAAGAACAAAGTTGGTGATACCATCGATGTTGTGCATCGCCTCGGCAAGAAGCAACAGCAAAACGATTCAAGACCAAGGGGTATCATCATCCTCTTCACTGCCAGATTCTACAGGGATGCTGTCTGGAAAGCTGCTAGGAAGAACGCCTTCCTTCAGAGCCACGGTATGCGTTTCGCCGAGCATCTCAGCCCGGAGGACATAGAAAGAAGGAACAAGTTATGGCCAACGATCAAGAAAGCACGAAATGAGGGAAAGGCTGCTTACTTCGTCGGAGGACGAGGCTTCATCAACGGTTCAGAAATCCATATTCCTCCCTAAAATCTCACCAGAAGGAACAGGTTGATGATTTCAGCCATGGTATTCTCATTTTCCATATGTTGTTTACCTAACAAGCATCAGGTGACTGTTTTTCAGGAATACTCAGGTACCTCAATTTATTAGTTTGTACTTGTATGACCAGAAGGCCTATTTTGTTTACAAACTTACGAAGATTGAAAGCTTTATTTATTTTTTATGTATACAGTAATTAAGATACTGTTTTAAAGGGCATACAGGTCTGCTCTGACTTTACACGGTTATTGTTCCATTTAGTTATTAATACTTATTTCCAAAAAAAGATCTTAGGAACGTGTATATGTAAAACATTTTTTATTCAATTATTTTATGATCAGTTTTCATATGCACTTAAAATAGTAGGTACCCTTTTATTTAAATTATTATCTTGTATTTTATTTCTCAGAATAGTTCCTGATTACACTAAGGAGGGTTTTTAGTCTCTCTTACTACAAGAACCCTTGGTTTGGTCTTGAACATAATTTTCAGTTGAGTTGAATTTCAAAGCCGGATAACGTCTAGCTCAAAGTTTATGGAATAAGATATTTTCACTTTAAATTGACTTAAATGGTGCAGATCTCGGTTCCTTATCGTTTACGTTCACTGCTCCTACGTCTTTGACTCATCCTACTACAGTTTATACTTGTATCATCTTTGTTGTTTTGTTTTTGTCTTTAGTTTCTCTTAATGCTAGGGGGGTTACGAAACAATGTGAAGCGCAAGGCCTTATTTTTATTTGCTAAACAATTTAGAACAGATTTTTGCTTTCTTCAAGAGTCTCACTCAATTTCGACTGATGCCAACCTTTGGAGGTCACAGTGGGGCAACGATATTTGGCTTTCCCATGGATCTGAACGGTCCGCTGGTGTCACTACAATGAAAAATACCTTTGGTGGTAATATTCTACACTCGGAATGTGACCCCTTGGGTCACTTTATTTGTCTTGTGATCAGTTACAATGACATTACGCTCATTACTGTAAACTTCTACGGGTACAACACCAAACATGAGAATGATGAATTGCTTGAATCTATGAGAAAATAAACTTCATTGTTATCTAAATGTCCCAATTCGTTATTATTGATAGGAGGGGACTTTAACATTACAATAGATAATTCAACTGATAGATGGCCCCAGGTAGACCAACCAATCAGAATTTGGGTTTAATACTTTTTATGGAAAAGTTTGATCTTACTGATTTGGAGAGAGAGGTTTCCGGCCGACAGATCATTCACTTGGAGTAACAAAACAGGTTCCAGACAATCCAGAATAGATTTTGGCTTATATCCAAATGTATTGATAGTGAGCGTGTTACTACAAAATATCTGTACTACTCCTCTCACAGACCATAGGGCCATTTACATTGATATCAAAATATTACCCCTGATACTAACCTTGAGAGCATCTTACTGAAGCTAAATAGCTCATTATTAAATAATGATATAGTTAAATTTGAGGTTAAGATCTGCTCTCACACTTGGTGTCACGATCGTCTGCTGAGAGAGAGTGGACCAAGGCGCAGCGTGGCAAAAATACATTCTCTTTTTTATTTAGAGAAAACGAAAAACACGCAACGACAAACACTACAACTGAAACCAAAACAACAAACGATCGTGAAGCTAAGACGTAAGTTGCACACACAAGCTACAAACGTACAACATAGACAATTACCCACATTAACCTAGTGCCTATGGCTGTCTTAAATATGCGCTCCAATCAGAGACAATTAATGACATCTTGTCTTGATTGAGAACCATTCAGGCAACCATAGACCAGCTAGACACCTACACTAAACACAAACCATCTACTCTACTTAACCCCCTAAACCATACAACCACCCTAGACAATACACACATACATTCCATGTCACACCCTGACCTAACTAAATATATAAAGCAAACAAAGAATACTAAGGCCAGGGCGTGACAGTACCCCCCCCAAAGGTGCGGACTCCGGCCGCAGACCTGAAACAGAAGGGGAGGGTCCGGGGTGGTCCCATCATGGCGGCGGCTCGGGCGCGGGACGAGGCCCCACCCACCATTGTCAATACCCGCTTTGTGGCGCCTTGGAGCGGCGACCTCTTGTAGCAAGTCCCGGACTGAAGACCATCCCAGAGGGCGCCACCGGACGGATGGGTAGCTCCGGACTGGAAAGGCAGCTCATGACTGGAAGGCAGCTCATGACTGGAGGGCAGCTCATGACTGGAGGGCAGCTCATGACTGGAGGCACTCATGACTGGAGGGCAGCTCATGACTGGAGGGCAGCTCATGACTGGAGGGCTCATGCTGAGGCAGCTCATGATGGAGGGCAGCTCATGACTGGAGGGCAGCTCGACTGGAGGGCAGCTCATGACTGGGGCAGCTCGACTGAGGACGGCAGCTCCGGACTGAGGGACGGCACTCCGGACTGAGGGACGGCAGCTCCGGACTGAGGGACGGCAGCTCCGGACTGAGGGACGGCGCAGCTCCATGGCTGGCTGACGGATCTGGCTGTCTCATGTGCTGGGCTGACGGATCTGGCTGCTCATGGCTGGCTGACGAATCTGGCTGCTCAATGGCTGGCTGACGGATCTGGCTGCTCATGGCCTGGCTTGACCGGATCTGGCTGCTCATGGCTGGCTGACGGATCTGGCTGCTCATGGCTGGCTGACGGATCTGGCTGCTCATGGCTTTAGGCAGATGGATAGCTCAGATGGCGCTGGGCAGACGGCAGACTCTGGCCGGCTGAGGCGCACTGTAGGCCTGGTGCGTGGTACCGGAACTGGAGGTAYYGGGCTAAGGACACGCACCTTCAGGCTAGTGCGGGGAGAAGGAACAGGGCATACTGGACCCTGGATAYGCACATTAGACCTAGTGCGTGGTGCCGGCACTGGTGGTACCGGGCTGAAGAMACGCATCTCAGGGCTAGTGCGGGGAGCAGCAACAGGACGCACAGGACTCTGGGAACACACAGGAGGCTTGGTGCGTGGCGTAGGCACAGGTGGTAATGGGCTGGAGACACGCACCACAGGGCTAGTGCGTGGAGGAGGAACAGGGCTCTGGAGACGCACTGGAAGCCTGGTGCGTGGTGTAGGCACTGGTGGTACTGGGCTGGGAGGTGGCGCCGGAAATACCGGACCGTGCAGGCGTACTGGCTCCCTTGAGCACTGAGCCTGCCCAACCTTACCTGGTTGTATGCTCCCCATCGCCAGACCAGTGCGGGGAGGTGGAATAACCCGCACCGGGCTATGTAGGCGAACCGGGGACACCATGCGTAAGGCTGGTGCCATGTAAGCCGGCCCGAGGAGACGCACTGGTGGCCAGATGCGTTGGGCCGGCTTCATGACATCCGGCTCAATCCTCAATCTAGCCCTACCAGTGCGGGGAGGTGGAATAACCCGCACCGGGCTATGAACACGTACAGGAGACACCATGCGCTCTACTGCGTAACACGGTGTCTGCCCGTACTCTCGCTCTCCACGGTAAGTACAGGGAGTAGGCGCAGGTCTCCTACCTGACTTCGCCACACTCCCTTTCAGCCCCCCCCCCAAGAAATTTTGGGGTTGTACTCACGGGCTTCCAGCCTTGCTTCCGTGCTGCCTCCTCATATCGCCTCCTCTCGGCTTTAGCTGCCTCCACCTCTTCACGAGGGAGGCGATATTCTCCCGGTTGTGCCCAAGGTCCCTTTCCATCTAATATCTCCTCCCATGTCCATGAATCCTGTGTAGGTGGGTCCTGTTGCTGTTTCACACGCTGTTTGGTCCTTTGGTGGGTAATTCTGTCACGATCGTCTTGCTGAGAGAGTGGACCAAGGCGCAGCGTGTGCAAAATACATTCTCTTTTATTTTAGAGAAAAGGAAAAACACGCAACGAACACTTTAACAAACTGAAACCAAAACAACAAACGATCGTGAAGCTAAAGACGTAAGTGCACACACACGCTACAAACGTACAACATAGACAATTACCCACATTAACCTAGTGCCTATGGCTGTCTTAAATATGGCTCCCAATCAGAGACAATTAATGACATCTGTCTCTGATTGAGAACCATTCAGGCAACCATAGACACAGCTAGACACCTACACTAAACACAAACCCATCTACTCTACTTAACCCCCCAAACCATACAACCACCCTAGACAATACAAAAACACATACATTCCCCATGTCACACCCTGACCTAACTAAAATAATAAAGGAAACAAAGAATACTAAGGCCAGGGCGTGACATTTTGGGAAAGGGCTTGTGAAGAAAAATCTTATTGCAAGAACTGGGAGCTCTTTAAATTTGAGGTGTCCAAATACCAAATAATAGAAAATATGGTAGTAATCTTGCTAAGACCAGAAGAGCTGAGGAGGAAAAGGTGATCATTAAGATAACTTCCCTTTCTCAGATGTCCCCAGCCGGCCTCTCGGTGGAGGAGAAGATGGAACTGAATGAGTTACAAAATAAACTGGATAATATATATAGATTAAAAGCAGAAGGAGCCTTTATTAGATCTAGGAAGAAATGGATTGAGGAGGGAGAACAGAATTCATCCTATTTCTTTAGACTTGAGAAATGTCACTCTAAAAATAACACTATCCATAAATTAAACATTGATGGTGTTATTACAGATGACCAAAAAATAATCGCTAAATATTGTAGCAATTTTTACAGAAAATTGTATAGCTCTACGTACTGTCAGGAATCCACAGATATGTTTTTTTAACTCACTGAATAATGTTCACTCTATCAGTGATATAGAATCTAAACAGTGTGATGAACCCATCAAAGTTGAAGAGATTATAGAGTCTATCAAACATCTAAAGAACAATAAATCACCAGGTGTTGATRGAATTACATCAGAATTTTACAAATTATTTTCTGAACAAATAGCTCCCTTCCTATTTGAAGTCTTTTTAGAGAGTATTAAAAACAATGTTCTCCCTCCTACAATGAGTCAGGGGTTAATAATACTGATACCTAAGCCTAAAAAAATAAGTGCTGCTCATCGATAACTGGCGTCCAATTTGTCTTCTTAATAATGACTATAAGATATTAGCCTTACTACTTGCAAAAATAATTAAAGAAGTCCTGGATGCAATCATTGATGAAACAGTCTGGCTTCATGAGGAACAGACATATTTCTAACAATGTCAGACTAGTATTAGACATACTTGACTACTCAGACCTAATTACCGAGGATAGCTTCATATTATTTTTAGATTTTTATAAAGCATTTGACACAGTAGAGCATCAGTTTCTCTTCCACTCCCTTGAGAGACTTGGCTTTAGGGATTTTTTTCTGTAAGGCTATTAAGACTCTCTATGCAAATGGTAACAGCTCTATCAAATTGAAATATGGCACCTCACTTAGATTTGAGTTAAAGAGAGGAATTAGGCAAGGTTGTCCTATCTCCCCGTATCTGTTTTTATTAATCACCCAACTTCTTGCAAATTCTTTAAAAAATTGTCCTGTACAAGGTATTTCCATAGCTGGTAAAGAAAKTATTAYAAGCCAGCTGGCTGATRATACTACACTTTTTCTGAAAGACGCTAACCAAATTCCCATATCGATCAATGTGATACAATCCTTTTCCAAAGCGTCTGGTCTATACCTTAACATTAATAAATGTGAACTCATAGCTGTCAAAGATTGTGTGACACCTTCATATTATGGTATTCCAGTAAAAGAAGAACTTACATATTTAGGCATAACCATTACAAAGGATCAGAAGTCTAGAAGCTTACTAAATTTTAACCCTCTTATTAAAAATACCCAGAAGTGTAACAGCAGCCTTCCTCCTCTTCAAGAGAAGAGAAGGTGTAGCAGGGATCGGACCAACACGCAGCGTAGCCAGTGCTCAACATGTTTAATGATGACGAATAAACGTGAACACTTAACAAATAACAAAATAACAAAAATGTGGCAAACCGATACAGTCCTAGCTGGTGCAGAGAAAACACAAAGACAGGAAAACAACCACCCACAAACCCCAACACAAAACAAGCCACCTATATATGATTCCCAATCAGAGACAACACAAAACATCTGCCTCTGATTGAGAACCATATTAGGCCAAACATAGAAACAGACAAACTAGACACACAACATAGAATGCCCACCCAGCTCACGTCCTGACCAACACTAAAACAAGCACAAACACAACAAGAACTATGGTCAGAACGTGACAAGAAGAAGCTAAATCAATGGCTACAGAGGGACTTATCTTTAAAAGGTAGTCCTAATAACCAAGGCTGAAGGTATCTCTAGACTAACATATGGCGCTCTATCTTTATATCTTGACAGTAAAATAAGCAAGGAGATAGACCAGATGCTTTTCAACTTTCTTTGGAGAAACCGTACCCATTACATTAGGTAAACTGTTGTAATGAACACTTATGAGAATGGTGGACTGAATTTTCTGGACTTTACTACTTTAAATAATACTTTTAAGATCAATTGGATAAAACAATTCCTAAGAAGACCCACTTCTATCTGGAATTTTATTTCTCATCATGTTTTCTCTACTTTTGGTGGCCTTAACTTCATGTTGTTGTGCAATTATAATATTGACAAAATTCCAGTGAAACTTTCAGCTTTTCATTGGCAGGTTTTCTTGTCATGGTCCTTAATTTATAAACACAATTTTTCTCCACACAGATATTATATATGGAATAATCGGGATATATTGTATAAAAATACTTTTTTGTTTTTAGAATATTGGTTCCGAAATAATATCCTATTGGTGAGCCAACTGGTAAATGCAGAGGGTCTTTTACGCAGTTATAAGGAATTCTTATCTCTTTACAAGGTCCCTGTAACACCTAAAGATTTTGCAATTGTTTTAGACGCCATTCCCTCAGGTGTTGCTCTGTTATTCAGGAACGTGTCAAGACCTGACCCTCAGGGCCTACCTTCTATTGGCCCTTCTATTGACCCCTTGACTCATCAGTAGGAAAGATTTGTTTCTCTTTTGGCCCATTCAACAACAGAGCGATACGAACCTTGTTTCAGCAGGATGTTGTATCTATACCTTATGTCATGCCTTATTGGAATGGATTTATTGATAAATATCTGTTGGAAAAAAGTTTGGATGTTGCCACACACATACATACCTACTTGTTAACAAAATTAAGGAGGTTTCCTTTAAAGTTATTCATAAATATGATCCTGCCAACCACTATATGAAGAAGTTTAAGGAAAACATTAACTCAAATTGCTCCTTTTTTTTGTAATGACCACCCAGAAACAGTGTTGCATCTTTTTTGGCATTGTATACAGTGGGGGGAAAAAGTATTTAGTCAGCCACCAATTGTGCAAGTTCTCCCACTTAAAAAGATGAGAGAGGCCTGTAATTTTCATCATAGGTACACTTCAACTATGACAGACAAAATGAGAACTTTTTTTTCTCCAGAAAATCACATTGTAGGATTTTTTATGAATTTATTTGCAAATTATGGTGGAAAATAAGTACATGTAAGAAAACTGTGGCAAAACATCAGTAGATTTATAATTGAACACATGTATGATGATTTTACACTATTGTGGAGAGATGTACTGCTTGGATTCTTTACATACGATAAAAATAAGCTGAAACATTTACAGCTAGCTAGTTCATTCTCACAAAAGTGAGAAACCTGCTCTAGATTGGAAACTTACTTTAATGAGTGTAAAGCAACGTTGGCTTTATGTAAACTATATACAATATATGGGGCAGAATATTGTTCAGTAAACAATAAAAACCTAGTTCTGCCTAGTTAGCTAAGTAGCTTGTTCATACAACGGTCAAACCCAGATTTCTAACGTTTACTTTCATTCTTCTGAACAACAATTATCTAGCTAACGTGACAGCTAACATTATGGAAGCTATTCATAGAAGACCACATGCACAGAAGCTTTGGGACCTTTAGCTGTCGGGAAGAGGGGTCCAGAAAAGTCAGATCCACAGTCTCTGCTCGCTTTTTAAGCTTGCAATAATTACATTTAAATAGCAGAATAAAAACGATTTTAGTATTCTGATAAGATTTGTAATTGTAAAATTGGTAGGCCTATGTGTTTTTTGAAAGTTTTGGGAAGATCGAAGTGGGGGAAATGTTGTTCATTATATCACAGTTTTATGTTATTTCAAATGCATTATTTCACTTGGGACATAGGCTTACAGTAGCTTACAATAATCATGGGAGGAAAGTTTCAGACAAAATATGATTTGAATGCACCATAATTGCAGATAATTGGTGCGAGTCAACTCAGCCCACCCATCCGTCTGCATCTGCATCTGCATCTGAACTGCTTTCTTCACTGTGTCACTGGCTGGCACACTAACCAGGCACGCTCAAAACAAATCTCTTCCTAGGAGCTCCATTCCCTGTTTTCCTGCGTGCCATTATTAAGCGCTATCTAGCTAACACATTGGAATAATTCGGCAAAATTTGATAACACGACAAAATAAGAAAACGGCGAGAATACGGGTATAGGGGAAAAACGTTTTACATTACTTTGAATAGTCCGAATGTGAGACGACACCTCGCTTGGAATTATTTCATCCGCATTTATTTTCTGCATTTGAGGTGTCTTTCATCGGCGCTGCTGCATTCTGCGGACGGTTATATTTTAGGCTGGCTGGCTGGCTGTGTAGCAGTCTATTCGTGCAATGCACCGCTCAAAACGTCTCACAATTATTTCTCCTACACGTGGAGGATCAAAGCTGCACAGAGAATGCTTAAACATAGGATAGGTGTTTTATGTGGTCAGTATATATCTGCTATGATTTTGAAGATCCGAGGTCAGAGACAGACAGTGGCTGTCCTCAATCGCGTCATAGCCCACTTCTGCTGGATGCAAAGAAAGAAAGACAGACTTGAGATAGCCTTCTGACTCTTTAAATATTTAAGAAAACGGACTCAGTCTCTGTCTAACATCTTCTACGCTTGATCTTCTAACAATACATTTTAAACAGAGAAGTCACGTATGAGAGCCCATAACCAGGCTCCAAAATTACCCCGAACGAGGACGCAGCCTAAAAATCGATCCAATGCGAAATGGTAGGTGGTTAAAGCTTATTATTGAAATGTTGTAATTAGCCTAAATTATGTTAGAATATGAGCAATCGAAATCTGAAATAGAGCCTATGTTTCAGCTTTGTTTCTCTGTTAAACGTCCGGCAGATAGTAGCCTAGCCTATCAATGCGCACACAGTTCAATTTGATCATACTGTAGCAATTATCTACTGTTGATTTGCAGCACCAGCTTCTCCAGTTGGAATGTCGCCTACGGTATATACATACAAAAAAATGCCTTCATCAACACAAATTTACATTGAACCTTATTGCACATCGCAACAAGGAGGACTCCTGAATTTGTCCTGAATCGTTCCAAAAATACTGCAATTTGGATCCCGGACATCAACAACTTTAATGGCTTTTGTGTTAAGAAGATGGAGAGTGTTATTGGTGCTGAACGTGGTTGCGGTTGCGGGGTTCATGACACTTTGGACCAAGTGCACCCACACCCGAGTAGCAAAAACCATCGGTCAGGACGATGTGAAAAGACAATCACGATCTAACGGCACTGCTCAAGGTTTGAGCATCAGTCATGAAGTATTGCTAAAGCGACTCGGGTCGTTGGAGGACGTGGTTTACAGACAGCTTAATGGTAGGCTATGACTCTTTAGCACTCTAGCCTACCCATTTAAAAACAATGACTATGCTTCATTGGTTACTTTGTATGTCACTCAAAACCTACCACGATTGCTGTTATTTACATTGGCTGATGCTTAGGATCCTCCCAAATGGCACTCTATAATTAGTGTACTACTACTTTTGACCAGGGCCCACAGGTTAGTGCACTATATAGGGAATAGGGTGCCATTTGGGACATATATAGTATACAGCTACTGTACCTCCTTTGTTAAAAGTCAATGATTCTCAAAACAAAGAAGCAAATGTGTTATAGCATAGTGACCTTTTCTTGACTGTGTGAATTCCAGGTCTGTCCAAGTCCCTGGGGCTGATTGAGGGTTTTGGGGGGCGAGGTAAAGGGGGTTTCCCCGCCACCCTAGCCTCAAAAGAAGAGGCTGATGCCAAAGTACTGAGGGAGAAATATGGATACAATGCTTACCTCAGCCAAAAGATATCACTGGACCGGTCCATACCAGACTTCCGGCCTAGCAAGTAAGTTTTCGGCACCCTATATTGCACTCTTTTTGGCCCATAATGGCACTCTATTCCTTATATTGTGCAGCATTACTTTTGACCAGGGCCACTCTTACTATAGCTCAGCTGACAACCGTGTTTCAGTAGGATAGACCCGCTACAATTTTCATKTGCTTTTATGTTTTTCCAAAGACCAATCCAGGCTTTGACATAGGATTGTGTCAAAACATTACATTTGGGTTTGTAAGCTGCAAGTTGCAAGCATTAGTCTGTGTGTGTRTGTGTGCACTTTGTTTTATTTTATACCCATCTCTGGATCTCAGCCATATCTTGGGCTCATGATCTAATCAGAAGTGATAAACATGGTAGTGTATACTTTGGTCTGTTAGTTGTTTCGCTGCTACTGGATTGTTGCCATGGTCAGAGAGTCATGATTAAAGCTATGACAGCAGATGTTAATGTTTTGGCACCACTTAGCTTTGTGTTAAAAAAATACAATATTCTTAAAACCATCTAGTATTATCTCTGTAGCCTAATCCCTCTTTCTTTGTTGTTTTTTTTTGCGGTCTTATTTGTGATGAAGTTGCAGTGTAATGCGGCAATTGACACTTGGACGCATGTCGGAAGTGCGCGCACACACACACACATTATGTTTGTGCGTGTACACAACCCATCAGCACACAGAAACAAATGTATGTTTGAACATTAGCAGTGCAGCTCCTTTAGACACTTTTCTAAAGAGACATTTCTATCTGTCCCCAATGCTGTGCTGGTTAGCAGGCAGACCCCATTTGAAAGCCCCTGATGAGAACTCCCTCGCCCCAGCTCTGCTCTACTACCAGCTGTGATACACACCCGCCGGCAGCCGCAGGGAATGGGAACACACCCACACTCACATCTACTAACACACAGACACACGCATTTGTAATTTAGTTTCTCTATTTCGAGCTCTAAGAGGACCATGATGCATGTAGAGTGTGATTTATCTTTGCATGGTAACACATTAGAATGGGAGCCTTCTCTTTTTGGTATATCTTTGCTTGTTAACAGAACAGTATCGTCTAGCTACCTCCTACAATGGAAGCCTTCTCTCTATTGGGTATCTCTCTCTATGCCCTGCAGCAGAAAGAGCTAGGATTTAGAGCCATGAAATTGACTAGCATCATCCAATCCTTTCCTTACTTACTTGGATGTACTGTATCACAATTCTTCGGATGTATCTCAGCAGTCGAAAGTGACTGCTGACTTGCTCTCAACTGTCCAATTCTTTAAGACCAGCACAGTTGAGGGAAAGGCGATAAGAGGAAGGATAGATACCGACACATTGTCGAAGAGTAAAAACTTCAAAACAAAAGCCACTTTGAACTATTAGGACATAGCCAGCCACAGATTCCTCACTTCCTCTCATTAGGGCTGGCTCTCGTTATAACAAATGCTACAGTAAAAATAGACTTCCTATCGCTCTCTCCCACAGTGTACTTGCTGTGAGGCTAGGGAGAGGGGGTGTGTTGAGACTTGTGAAAAACGTGATTGTGGGGAACAGGAAGAGGCACGTGGTTCTCATTTTCAATTGCAAACCAAAATGTGTCAGCTCATCATCAACATGTACAGAAGAGACTTGGAGAAGAAGCAGCTTGCATGGTGGTGATAAACTTGGAAACCTAMACTGGAATGTTGGGTAGTACTTTACATGAGTCCTCTGCCATAAGGGCGGGTTACATTATATTTTAAACTGGGTGGTTAGAGCCCTGAATGCTGATTGGCTAACAGCCATGGTATATCAGACCGTATACCACGGGTATGACAAAACATTTATTTTTACTGCTCTAATTACGGTGATAACAAGTTTATAATAGCAATAAGGCACTTTGGGGGTTTGTGGTATATGGCCTATATACCACAACTAAGGGCTGTGTCCAGGCACTCCGCGATGCGTCGTGCATAAGAACAATATACCCGTGGTATATTGGCCATATACCACACCACCCCCCATGCCTTATTGCTTAACTATACACATATTATTATTATATAGGGCTACTTAAGACAGTAGCTTTACATAGGAGTGTTAAAGTACCATGTTCCTGAATATTGAATATTGAATGATGGACTCACTGTTTGCCTTTATCTATAATGTTTAAGGATGTATTAATGTTTGATGTCATTAGTGACAATAGCTAATGATGTGTGCGTGTATGTCTCTCTCTGTGTGTGTGCATGTGTGTCTGCATATGTCTTTGTGCGTGTGTGTGTGTGGTCTCCAGGTGTAAAAAGGTCAGCTTCCCCAGGGATCTTCCAAACATCTCCCTTATCTTCATCTTTGTCAATGAGGCGTTGTCAGTAATCCTCCGCTCCGTCCACTCAGCTGTCAATCACACACCGGCTCACCTCCTCAAAGAGATCATCTTGGTGGACGACTACAGCGATGACGCGTGCAGCGAGAAATACATATGCACACACACACACACTGCCATACGCAGAAAACAGCACACACCCACACACACACCACACACACACACACATACCCGCACACACACACACACACACACACACACACACACACACACACACACACACACACACACACACACACACACATACCTGAAAGTGCATGTTGGTGAAGAAATGGTATGAGAACACATACACACACATCCAATATACATTGATGCATATTCATACAATATACATTTTGTTTATGCATTTAATTTAATTATATTCTATGCTTTATAAAGACATCCTTGTCCAACATGCTGTTTTGCTGCACGGACAGGACAGTCAGATCAAGGCAAGAGAAGATGTCTGTTTGACAAAATCCATCCAAGGAGAGGGACAGTTGTGAAGAGAGTAAGCAGTGAGCAGAGAGAGAGGTGGTTAGAGAGAGGAAGAGAGACAATTATAGGCGCAGAAAGGTGGATTTAGAAAGGAAGAGGGAGAGATGTGGGTAGAGGGAGAGAGTGAAAGGGTGGAAGAGTTTAGTAGAAAGTGAGGGGCAGAGGGAAAGAGAAAAAGGAGAGAAAATCGGTTCAATTTCCCCCACGTTCCTGGCACGGCAGGATGGAAGAGGGCCAGCAATCCATCATGGGGGGGGACATAAGATATTGCAGTGGTTGAGATGGAGAGGCATGCAAACAAATAACACACACCCTCTTACTGTCTGCATAAGTCTTCTCTCAGCCACACATGCACTGCACATCCGCCAGCATATCGAGAAGGGCGTTCCTGCATGTGGACATACCTGCATCTGCAGGAACGTCTTTTTATGCTATTTGTAAATGTTTAAGCTAGGACAGGCTGGAGGCAGGGGCGCTCCAGCCTGCCGAACACATGCCCTCACCGTCGTTAGCAGAACTGCGAGGAAATAGTGCCCGACAGGTGAGGGCGATGGACACTGTCTACCAATTGACTCTGCCTCAGGCGGGAGGCTGGGGAAACACCATGTGCTAGCTAACTAGATCGCTTGTTATCGACATCGTGTGCTAGCTAACTGGCAAGCTAGCACACGGTGTCGCTAACAAGCGAGCTAGTTAGCTAGCACATGGTGTCGCCCCAGCCTCCCGCCTGCTGGGGAGGCAGGGTCAATCGGTAGACAGAGTCCATCGCCCTCACCTGTCGGGCACTATTTCCTCGCAATTATGCTAACGACGGTGAGGGCATGTGTTCGGCAGGCGGGAGTGAATGACACTGTCTAAACTTAGATAATACTTTTATTTCCCTTTTGACCCACATTTAAAAATATCACAAGCATGAAGATGTCGTGCTCGTTCATGTAGGAGCCAATGGACCCCATTTGCATACTATTGAGCAGATCTGCCAGTGTGTGTTTGAGTGAGGGCTGTGGGGGTTCTGAGAGCGTGTCCAGAGGGAAAAAGTTCATAGCGCAGAAGCCATAGCTCAGGAAGCACCCAACTCCCCCTGGTGTTGTTGTGAGACTGTTAGAAAGCACTGCAACACTGGGGCCCATGAAAACAGATACATCTCTTCTCTGTGTGTGTGTGTGTGTGTGTGTGTGTGTGTGTGTGCACATGCGCTTAAGTGTTTTTCTGAAAGTGTTTGTGGATGTGCTTCTGTGTGTGTCTGCTTGCTTATGTTTGTCTGTGTGTGTTGCTTAGTTATATTTGGTTGTGTCCCAGAACAACTGAAAGGGCCGTTGGAGGATTATGTAAACAAGCGTTACCCAGGTATGGTGAAAATCGTGAGGAACCAGAAGCGAGAGGGACTGATCCGTGCCCGCATCGAGGGCTGGAAGGCAGCCAGTAGCGAGGTGACGGGTTTCTTCGATGCCCACGTTGAGTTCACACCCTCCTGGTGAGTGTATGTGTGGGTTTCAACTTGAACCTTCAGTTGTTGGGATCGATGGTTTAATAAACTTTGACTTAAAGGGGGGGATCAGAAGGAACACTTCAGCAGTTGGTCAAGCAGCAATGTGAGATTTTCCAGCTGAAAGAATGCATACTACTTCTAGCCATCTAGAATATCTGCATGACAATATTTGTAATAATAGTTTAAAGAACTGAATTGCCGTAAGCTTTTATCAACTGACAGTATTAAAAGTAGGCCTAGTATTCAAGTACAGTCACGGTGTTGGTATGTTCCTTATGTATACACTAGAGTTGACCAGGGCCCACAAATACACAGAAAAACTACCCACTACCCAGGGAGCTGCTTCTAACTGAAGTCAACTTGACTCAACTCAACTCAGAAGAACTAGGGGGACTGACTTGGAGGCTTAGGGAGGCAGAGGGGGAGAGAAGGAGACAGTAGATCTTAAGAAACCTCCGGCCCCATCTTTCTGTCTCTCTATGTCAGGGCTGAGCCGGTTCTGACCAGAATCAAAGAGGACCACAAGAGGATCATCCTGCCCTCCATCGATAACATCAAGCACGAGACTTTTGAGCTGGAGCGCTACGAGAACTCTGGCCATGGCTACAATTGGGAGCTGTGGTGCATGTACATCAACCCCCCCAAACAGTGGTGGGATGACGGGGACACCTCCGCACCCATTAGGTAGGCTACACACACACACCGGCACACATATACACACACGCACACATACACAGGGGCACGCAAACGCATCCACACAACTAAATAAACACTTGAATTTAGAGAACCCAATTGCCAAAATAAGGGAAACAGAATCCCCTCTTCCCCCCTCAGAACTCCTGCAATGATTGGTTGCTCCTTTGTGGTGAACCGGGAGTACTTTGGGCACCTGGGGCTGCTGGACTCTGGCATGGACGTCTACGGAGGAGAGAACATCGAACTGGGGATCAAGGTTTGTGTGGCACCCATTTCTCTGTGAAGGCTGAGCATAAATGGGCTCTGGTCAAAAGTAGTGCACTATAAAGGGAATAGAGTGCCATTTTGGATGCAGTTATTGTATGTTAGGGTGGCGAGAGGCAGGGTGACTAGTATGTGAATAGTGCATTCTCTATCCTGTATTTGTTGTATTTTGTCCTATTTCAGCAAGTATGTAATTGTGGTTCTTTGAGTAGAGCTAAGCATTGGGTTGTTTGTTCGTGTGTTTGTCTACTTGCTTTCTTAATTATTTGTGTTAGTCCTGCAGAACATTTGTTGTGTGTGAAGGTATGTGCTCTGTTCTCATACTATTTCTCCACCAACATGCACTACCAGGTGTGGCTGTGTGGGGGCAGTATGGAGGTGCTGCCCTGCTCCAGAGTGGCTCACATCGCCAGGATGAAGAAGCCCTACCACAGCAACATAGCCTCCAGCACGCGGCGTAATGCCCTGCGCGTGGCCGAGGTCTGGATGGACCAGTTTAAGTCCCAAGTCTACCTGGCCTGGAACATTCCAATGGAGGTTAGTTGCTCCTACATACTGATTTGAAGTCATTTTTGGGGGGGCATATGAACATGTATGTTCAGATAGAACTCCAGGTCAGGGAGTTAGGTGAAGTTGAACCCTATACACTGATCTATGATCAGTTTTGCTTACATACATTACCATTCAAAAGTTTGGGGTCACTTAGAAATGTCCATGTTTTTAAAGAAAAGCAAAAAGCAAAAAGAAATGTCCATTAAAATAACATCAAATTGGTCAGAAATATAGTGTAGACATTGTTAATGTTGTAAATGACTATTGTAGCTGGAAACGGCTGATTTTAATGGAATATCTACATAGGCATACAGAGGCCCATTATCAGCAACCATCACACCTGTGTTCCAATGGCACGTTGTGTTAGCTAATCCAAGTTTATCATTTTAAAAGGCTAATTGATCATTAGAAAACAGCTGAAAACTATTGTTCTGATTAAAGAAGCAATAAAACGGGTGTTCTTTAGACTAGTAGAGTATCTAGAGCATCAGCATTTGTGGGTTTGATTACAGACGCCTCACAAGTCCTCAACTGGCAGCTTCATTAAATAGTACCCGCAAAACACCAGTCTCAACGTCAACAGTGAAGAGGCGACCCCGGGATGCTGGCCTTCTAGGCAGAGTTCCTCTTTCCAGTGTCTGTGTTCTTTTGCCCATCTTAATATTTTATTTTTATTGGCCAGTCTGAGATATGGATTTTTCTTTGCAACTCTGCCTAGAAGGTCAGCATCCCAGAGTCGCCTCTTCACTGTTGACGTTGAGACTGGTGTTTTGTGTGTACTATTTAATGAAGTTGCCAGTTGAGGACTTGTGAGGCGTCTGTTTCTCAAACTAGACACTCTAATGTACTTGTCTTCTTGCTCAGTTGTGCACCGGGGCCTCCCACTCCTCGTTCTATTCTGGTTAGAGACAGTTTGCGCTGTTCTGTGAAGGAAGTGGTACACAGCGTTGTACGAGATCTTCAGTTTGTTGGCAATTTCTCGCATGGAATAGCCTTCATTTCTCGAAACAAGAATAGACTGACGAGTTTCAGAAGAAAGGTCTTTGTTTCTGGCCATTTTGAGCCTGTAATCGAACCCACAAATGCTGATGCTTCAGATACACAACTAGTCTATAGAAGGCCAGTTTTATTGATTTAATCAGAACAACAGTTTTCAGCTGTGCTTACATAATTGCAAAAGGGTTTTCTAATGATCAATTAAAATTATAAACTTGGATTAGCTAACACAACGTGCCATTAGAACACAGGAGTGATGGTTGCTGATAATGGGCCTCCGTACGCATAAAAAATCTGCCGTTTCCAGCTACAATAGTCATTTACAACATTGACGATGTCTACACTGTATTTCTGACCAATTTTGTTATCTTAATGGACAAAAAAATAGCTTTTCTTTCAAAAACAAGGACATTTTTAAGTGACACCAAACTTTTGAACGGTAGTGTGTGTTCAGATAAAACGCCTATTCCCCTACCTAGATTTTCACTAGTCTATTTCAATTAATCTCTTCATTATCCTAACTACATTATGCAGTATATGTACACCATCCATTTCATTGCTAATGTTACATGTTTGTAATTGTGTGTGCATCTCAAATGGCACCCCATTCCCCATATAGTGCACTACTTTTGACCAGAGCCCTATGGTGTTAGCCTCGCGAGCCACCTGGAATTCCGTACAGCGAACCATTATTGTAAGCTTGCGAGATCAGGATGGCTCACGAGGCTACTTTGGGGTGCCATTTGGGACACAATCTGTAATCAACCACTCCCTGTTCCAGAACCATGGGATAGACTATGGGGACATTTCTCAGAGGGTAGCCTTGAGGAAGTCTCTGCATTGTAAGAACTTTGAGTGGTACCTGGACAACGTCTATCCAGAGATGAGGAGGTACAACAACACTCTCTTTTATGGGGAGGTGAGTTTTACTGGCGACAGGGCCTATACACAACATTTTACTAAACACTCATCAAACACTCATAAGATGCTTTTAGCAGCCAAGTAGCTTTTTCCCCTCATAAAARGTTTCCCGCCCTTTCTCTCTTTGTCTTTTTCTCTTTCTCTCTCTACCCCCTCCATCCCCATCTTTCTTTCTCTCTCCCTCCCTCCCTGTAGATTCGTAGTAGCAAAGCGACCCATCTGTGTATGGACCAGGGAGAGAAGGTRAACCACACRGCCACCCTGCACCCCTGTCACGGAATGGGACCTCAGGTAACCGATTAAACTAGGTATACAGTATGTCCCAAATGGCACCTTATTCCCTACTTAGTGCACTACGTTTGACCAAAAGTATTGCACTATATAGGAAATAGGGTGCTATTTGGGACACATTCTAGGTTCACTAGAGAGGCACTGTGCCTGCAAGCTGTGAGAGCAAAATCTGCAGGGGAACTTTTTTTAAAACCAGAATGTAGTCCTTTGCCCCTGTGACATACAAATGTAGCGGATATCATGACAGGTTCTACAGTCAAAATAAAATATGCAGACAAAATGTCTCAATCATATCATGTTAATGCATTTTTTTAAGACCCACTTTGAATGAGAGCGGATATAATATCATATCACAAATAATTTCAATTGATTTAAAATAAAATAGAAACAACTTGCTCTGCAGGAAACGCAATACAACAACTGCAGTCGAAACAATCTACCAGACTTCAGTGTCCGAAAATAATTTKTTAGCGTTTGTGAAATAAAAATATTTGATTACTTTTTACTTTTTAGCCATGTACTACTGGAACTTGTCTCTCTGTGTGTTCTTCCCAGTTGAGYTGAGGAGGACAAACCTAGTTGTTGTTGATAGCCCTTTACCATTCACCACTTAATTTGGTCTCCCTGTGTCTCTCTCCTACCAGTTGTGTCAGTACATCAAAGAGGGACAGTTCTTCCTGGGTGCTCTGGCCAGTACAGGGGAGAACACATGTAGTGTTGTTGATAACCCTTGACCAGCCATTCACAGTAGTGTATCCCTGTTCCTCCCAGTTGGGTCGGTACACCAAGGAGGGACATTTTTTCCTCGGCGCTCTGGGCAGTACAGGGGACGAAACACGCTGTCTGATGGACGACCAGGTMTCCAATTTCCCTCAGCTCCTCAACTGTGACAAAGTCTCCAACACCAGGCTGACCACATGGCACTTCTCTCAGGTCAGACTCACTTTTACATCGTTTTTTATTTTTTAAATGTTGTAATTTTTAAAATTCCTTTAATTTAAGTTTATCTTATACCGTGTTACTTACTTACTTACTTACTTATTTACTCCTCTTCATTCCCTGTAGAGCATAGGGCCGCAGCGAGCCCCTGCCATGCCAGACCTGTGCAGGTTAACCCTGTGTAGTAACACTGTAATAACACCACATTGTAAGGACCTGTGAAGTCGGAAATAAAAAATGATAGAAGCTGCCTGGAGGTGACTGTTGATCATAAAGCATCTAAGAGTAGGAGTGCTAATCTAGAATAATGTAAAAGGCTAAACTGATTTTAGATCAGCACTTTTAGTCTGAGAAGCTTTATGAATACTCTGAGGTCCCATGAAGGTAGTAGCCTACTCAATTGAGAACATTCTATTTCCTCTGTTCTTCAGAACGAGTCAATCATCAACAGAGCCACGGGACGCTGTCTGGAGGTGATACAGGCGAACGCTTACTTCGGACACTCGCTGGTGCTTCAGACCTGCTCCGGACAGAAGTGGAACATCAAAAACACAATGAAGCAGTAGCCACAGCATGATGCAGAATTCTTCTTTGGCCAAGATAGTGTTATTGTACTGAATTGAATCAGTTGTCATACTGTATTATTAAAATTCTTCAGTTGTTGTTTTCCAAGATTGTCTTCCAATAAACTGCTGGTCTGATGGTCTTTAAAAAAAAAAAAAAAAAAAAATTAAATTGTGTATTCAAATACCACACGGGGTGATTAAGTTGACACAATATTAACCCATCACAGCCTACAACAGATTTATTCAACTTAAATGTTTTGATTTCTTGAAAGGGTTTAGCCCTTCCTTTTCAGCAACCTATTAAGATATTTCCAAATGGAAAAGAAACAAATATGAAAAGTGCATTAAGACCAAACTGTTTTGTGACTGATTCAGGATTCAGCACAACTATCTCTGACACACCATGCTTTGTGTTCTTCATTTTTTTATTTCACCTTTATTTAACCAGGTAGGCCAGTTGAGAACAAGTTTTTATTTACAACTGCGACCTTTGTTAGTCCTCTATTTATTTACTGTTGTTAAAAAATATATMTTTTCACTGTCAATGAGAGCATCCAAAATCATTTTTAATTGATTTCAAAAGAGACTGTCCCTTTTTTACATTCAGCTTTATCCCAGCTGGCTAGCATCAGGGAGGAAACTGCTAGCAGAGCCATGAGAATGCGGCTGAGGTATGAATGGAACAATCACATTCACTATGTAGTGTGTCTGTGGGAGTAAAGGAGGAGGCAGCCATTAAAAACGAGGCAGTCGAGGCCCGTATTCATAAAACGTCTCAGAACAGGAGTGCTGACCTAGGATCAGTTCTAACTTTTAGATCATAAATAAAAATGAGGGAGCTAGCGAGCTGAAGGAGAGTGCTCTCGACTACCTATTTTATTTTGTACATTTCAAACATTTCCATTTTTTTGTTTTTGTGTTATTTATTTGACACCAATTTAAACATCAACCACCCGCTTGTGCTGGCCCGACCACGGAATCACGCCAAAGCTATACCCGTTGATCCCCGGTAAGCAAGCCCGCTGTCCTCCGGCACACACACACACCCAACAAGGTTCGCACACTCATACTTCCATGTTAATGCACACACCTATTGAGGTTACAGAACAATTAGGCTTGCGCCTAGGGCCCCTCGACTCAGCGAGTATAGTGCAACAGTAGGCTGTGTAATCAGTTCCATAACAGTTGTCTGACCTAGTAACTAGGATCAGTTTTGCCTTTTAGATTACATGGACAGGGATCGGCACTCCTACTCTGAGATGCTTTGTAAATATGGGCGCTGATCTATAATTTACAACCAGGTTTACAGTATACTGATGTACTGGCTTATACCTCCATTTTGTGGTCTTCTAAACAACACTAGTCGTATCTGATGGAAGACAATGAGATACAGCAAATTTGACAAAAAAGAGATGTTTTATTGCATAAATGCTTTCCATTTACTTTTGTACCGATTTCAGTATTTACAGATACAATATTCAGGCTATTATTAATAATACAACTTAAATCTGTACTAAAAAGCACTTTCAATGGAGATTTTCCATTGATCTTGCTATTTAGTCCAGCACGAGGCTAAATGTGTGTCCGGGAAACTGCCCCTACATGTTTTAATGGTGTGCATGCACAGTTTACATGTGTATATGTATGTACTGTATTCCAGTGCTTAATTTGTAAATCGGGAGGTGCCGGAACAAAAAGTGAGCGTGGTGGGGGGGGGGTGACCTGGGGAGTTCTGAGGTACCGGAACGCATGAGAAAAGAAATCACCTTTATAATGAAGCATTGCATGCATATAATCGCATTTGTGTAGTAGCATAGAGCAGTAGAGTAGAGGCACTTACAGAAGTTGCACACATGGGGAGCATTTTTAGGTTCCATGACTGGAGACTTTGGCAGAATATTTTTTAATACCGCACAAATTATCGAAATGGCAGGCTACTGACAAACTGAGAATCTGAGATCAATAAAAACGACATTGTCTTGAGTCCATCAATAGCCTAGGTCTAGGTGTGTAGATACATATTGTAGGCTACAATATGAGGAAGAAATTATAGTCCTAAAAATGCTTTCCAGTTTCACTGACTCACCCAATGATGCGCAGCGCGTGCCAAAAGCCTCTCTGCCTCTCGCTCTCTTTTGTAGAACAATATTTGGAAATTTATCAAATATTTTTGTAACCTACAGCATAGAGTCTTATCTTTTCTGCAGGAGCCATTTGCTTCCCAACCTGTGTTTTACCTCGATTGTATTTGACATATTACGAAAGGCCTGTTTGGTCTGCGTACTGTTTTTTCACTGACATATTGGCGCGCGTTCCCGAATGTAGGCTGCTGCAGTTAATTCAGAACCCTTCGCGCGGCTATGATTCTATAAGGAAATACATGATGAAGTGCAACGGAGAGATAGATGAGAGTTGCAGGCTCATGTCTATCAGAGCAGAGAGGGAGAGAGATCATACAAAGTGAATCCCATTCCAGTATGTGAGAGATAATGGCGCGCTTCTCACACAGCCACGACCATGCTTTGGTCTCAAACATAGGTTAGTTACAATGTTGCTCAAACCATAAACCCGGCCGGCCCAACCCAAATCAACACTTAGAATATTAGGCAAGGGGTGAAAACCTACTTTTTTAACATTACGTTTTTTTTGTGAGGGTAGGAGAATTAACGAAGAAGCAACTCGAATGAACTTTCATTAGAATTTTTACATTGTAGTTATTGTACATTTTCATGCCACAAGAGGTACCGGATCCGGCCAAATAGTTTCCGGAACAAAACAGTCCAAAATGGAGAGGTGTTCCGGCAGGATCCGGCTCAAATTAAGCACTGTGTATATCTATGTATTTTATGTACAGTGTCCATACAGCACATACATGTGCAATTCAAACACCATGCTACTGAAGTGAGACTGTTAGTTTTCCAGTCACATTCACCATCAGTTTTAATGATCAAGACATGCACTGATTCTGTGAGAGCAGGTACAGCTCCATCCCCTGTAACAGTATAGTATACCCAGGCCAGAGCCTTTTATGTGGACTAACATGTATTTATTTATTCATCAACACAAGGTTCAGACTATACCCTGGTATTACAGTGTATTGTGGAGTTAGGGCAGGGTAGTGTCCCAAATGACACACTATTCCCTCTATAGTGCACTACTTTGACTAGAGCCCCATGGACCCTGGTCAATATTAGTGCACAACATATGTATTAGGGTGCCATTAATGAAGCAGACAAGGGTGACAGCTCAAAACAGCTAAATAAGGAACAAACTCCAGTTTGACAGAATACATTATATAATGAATGAGGTGAGAATTTGCACCTAGTACGCTTAAATTGGTGGTCTCAACAATATTAAATCCAGTGTAGCCTACTGTATTTGCAAGATGATATTGCACACAAATCAGTGCTTTTACTTTGACGTCATAAAACAAACTTGGAAACTTCACAGAGGAGCCATACGTCCAAACATGATGTTAAAATTAATGGGGACGTTCATTGATCATACTTTAATGCAAACCTCTTCAAGGTGATAAAAAAGGAGATTTTCTGCCATGGGCAAGACATACAGAATTCCAATAAAAGACTACTATCTATGTCCCACAAACAGTGCAGTTAATCGAACCAACAATTATTTAGGTAGAACATTCATAATTTCATAAAACCTTCTATACAGATAGAATAGAGAAGAATCATAATATTATTTTCAACATTTCATGTTCTGATGATTAGACATCTCAATACAAGGCATTGATTATTCACCTGACATTTCCACATACCTTTCATGTAGTATAGTTTAATTCAACCATATCCCATTTACTGTAATATTGTCTGGGCCAGTACATACAGTGCATTTGGAAAGTATTCAGACCCCTTGACTTTTTCCACATTTTGGTACTTTACAGCCTTTTCCTCATCAGTCTACACACTATACCCCATAATGACAAAGCAACAACAGGCAGAATTTTTTTTGTGCAAAAAAAAAAAAAACGAAATACCTTACTTACATAAGTATTCAGACTCTTTGCTATGAGACTCGAAACTGAGCTCAGGTGCATCCTGTCTCCATTGATCATCCTTGAGATGTTTCTACAACTTGATTGGATTCCACCTGTGGTAAATTCAATTGATTGGACATGATTTGGTACACAAGGTCCCACAGTTGACAGTGCATGTCAGAGGAAAAACGAAGCAATGAGCTAAAAGCAATTATCTGTTGAGCGCCAAGACAGGATTGTGTCGAAGCACAGATCTGGGGAAGGGTACCAAAACATTTCTGTAGCATTGATGGTCCCAAGAACACAGTGGCCTCCATCATTGYTGAATGGAAGAAGTTTGGAACCACCAAGGCTCTTCCTAGAGCTGGCCGCTCGGCAAAAAGGAGCAATCAAGGGAGAAGGGCCTTGGTCAGGAAGGTGACCAAGAACCCGATGGTCACTCTGACAGAGCTCCAGAGTTCCAGCTTAGAGTTTGCCAAAAGGCACCTAAAGGACTCTCAGACAATGAGAAACAAGATTTCTCTGGTCTGATGAAACCAAGATTGAGCTATTTGGCCTGAATGCCAAGTGTCATGTCTGGGGGTAACCTGGTACCATCCCTACAGTGAAGCATGGTGGTGGCAGCATCATGCTGTGGGGATGTTTTTCAGCAGCATGGACTGGGAGACTAGTCAGGATCAAGGGAAAGATGAATCGAGCAAGCAATGTGCAGAGAGATCCTTGATGAACCTGCTCCAGAGCGCTCAGGACTCAGACTGGGGTGAAGGTTCACCTTCCAACAGGACAACACCTAAGAACACAGCCAAGACAACGCAGGAGTGGCTTGGGGACGAGTCATTGAATGTCCTTGAGTGGCCCAGCCAGAGCCCGGACTTGAACCCAATCGAACATCTCTGGAGAGACCTGAAAATAGCTGTGCATACTTATGTAAATGTTTTTAATACATTTGCAAAAATAAAAATACATGTTTTTGCTTTGTCATTATGGGGTCGTGTGTATATTGATGAGGAAAAAACAAAACAATTTAATTCCATTTTAGAATAAGGCTGTAACTTAACAAAATGTGAAAAAAGTCAAAGGGTCTGAATACTTTCCGAATGCACTGTATGCCTCCTACCTCAACAAATTACTCATCATACAAATAGATTTTGCAAGACTAGCCACATCCTCTAATTATCTGACTCCATCTACACCTTTGTTTTAGAAACTCAATATCTCTTCTATTTACGACATTATGTACGCCAATTATGCACTTTCATCTACAAATACTCATACTCCCAGAAAGTTTACCTAAACCCTTCAATGGATTCTTCAAGGTAATTCTGAAATCCATCTATTTAACACAAGCCACTGCAATAATAATAATTCACCCTCCTCACTGCCGCACCTCACATAGTCAATTCTCTATCAGATACAGAGGTACCATACTCTGGAATTTGTATCTTGACATTGCCAAAACCTCATCAACTTCAAGCGAAAACTGGGGGTCAGCCTGATGAACCAAACTACCCAATAATCCCTCTAAGTAGCCTAACTCTCTCTCACACACCACACACACAACACACACACACACACACACACACACACACAACACACACACACGCAACACACACACACACACACACACACACCACACACACACCACACACACACCACACACACACAACACACCACACACACACACACACACACACACACACACACACAACACACACAATCAAACATGGCTTTTCTTGTATACTGAGTTGTATGCTTTGTTTAAACTGATTGAACAAACTTATATTTTTTTGTACTTATATTTGTGGTGTGGTTTTCAATAAGCCTTTTGGGCTTCCACCCTCACCTGCACACTGTTTTTACCAAGGTTTGCAGGCTGCATTTGGACAGAGCTAGGAGAGCACACTGTGTTACAAAAAAATATCAGAATTTTTGAGCCAAACTCTAGATGGGGCTCTTACACCAGTCTGTGATTCTACTCTCTGTTCTGCTTATGGGGATAGATGTAAATGATTGTACAGCGCAAAAGGGTGGGTGAAGGAACCCAACAACATGCACAAAGGATGGACTGTTCCTACTGAAAATACACATTTGTAACGGAAACAACAACAACCATTTAGTGTTCTTCAGTCAGTACATCTCTATTGAGTTCTATGGCTTTGGCCAGAGGGTGAGGGGAACATAGAGAGCTTTTGTGTCTGTCTGTCTGTCTGTCTGCCTGCCTGCCTGCCTATTGTGATTTGGAAGCATGGTGGTGGCAGCATCATGCTGTGGGGATGTTTTTCAGCAGCATGGACTGGGAGACTAGTCAGGATCAAGGGAAAGATGAATCGAGAATGTGCAGAGAGATCCTTGATGAAAACTGCTCCAGAGCGCTCAGGACCTCAGACTGGGGTGAAGGTTCACCTTCCAACAGGACACGACCCTAAGAACACAGCCAAGACAACGCAGGAGTGGCTTGGGGACGAGTCATTGAATGTCCTTGAGTGGCCAGCCAGAGGCCCGGACTTGAACCAATCGAACATCTCTGGAGAGACCTGAAAATAGCTGTGCATACTTATGTAAATGTTTTTAATACATTTGCAAAAATAAAAAATACATGTTTTTGCTTTGTCATTATGGGGTCGTGTGTATATTGATGAGGAAAAACAAAACAATTTAATCCATTTTAGAATAAGGCTGTAACTTAACAAAATGTGAAAAAAGTCAAAGGGTCTGAATACTTTCCGAATGCACTGTATGCTCCTACCTACACAAATTACTCATCATACAAATAGATTTTGCAAGACTAGCCATCATCCTCAATTATCTGACTCCATCTACACCTTTGTTTAAGAAACTCAATATCTCTTCTATTTGAACATTAATGTACGCCAATTATGCACTTTCATCTACAAATACTCATACCTCCAGAAGTTTCCTAAACCCTTCAATGGATTCTTCCAGGTAATTCTGAAATCCATCTATTTAACACAAGCCACTGCAATAATAATAATTCACCCTCCTCACTGCCGCATCTCTCTCAACAAGCAACAAAAAGGTATTCAAGC